>NC_051862.1:75083839-75351339 GCF_015732765.1 Culex quinquefasciatus | reverse complement strand
TTTTCGGTTTTGCTAGGAAACTTTTTATGGAAATATGTACTTCTTTTTACTTAAAAGTTATGTACTAAAGACATGAACTGGCAGTACTTAGCAGCTAAACAAGAGCGCTGAAAGAATAAAGAGCTCGTCCGATTCATGAAATTGTGTGGGCTCCAGTGCACTCTCGTCTGACCAGAATAGACTTTGAAAATATTTTGGTAAAATGCTTTTTTTTTTTTTGCTTTTAAAAGGAATAGGCAAATATTTTTAGAAAAGTCAAATTAAATAGAAATTATTATTAAAAGCTGCTCTACTGATTGGTGTACATGGTTTTTTGTAAATTTCAAGGAACACTCCGGATCATCGAGCATCTTCGAGACATAACCGCTTAGAGTGATGGGAATGGGCATATTTCCCCTTAACAGTAATTATTAAACCGACAGAGCTCGATGCATGTCTGCTGTGAACTCAAATCAGGGTCAACAAATTATCGAAACCATCTTGGACAAATTGGGACAGATGTTTTGAAAGACGCAGAACAACAAATAGTAACACAAAATTGGTTTCGATCATTCCCTGAACCCGGAGTCGGACTCCACAGCCCCGCAAGTAAGGCTAACTTACGTTGATGGACTTGAGTCCGGGTTTCATCATAGCCGTCAGTCGAACCAACTGAGGCAGCAGCAGCGGTCGCACTTCTAGCTTTACCTTCTTTATGGTGTTCAAAAACATCTTGATAAGGCTCTGCAAGGATAATGCTGTTTTGTACACTCAGTGGATGAAACTCAATGACCGTGACTTACGTTGAGAGAATCTTGAATGGTATTGAAATGGTTTTGTTTACACAGTAACGTGGCGGCCACGATGGGCAGATCGATCTTCATTTTGGCCATACATTTGCTTTCCCGGATGAGCAACGGAATGGTGGGATGCAAGTTGACAACGAGCCTGTCCCCCTGCAGTGCCAGGATAGGCTGCACCAGACAAGCATCCGCCACGCTAACATCCTGGCTGAGCCAAATTTGCGTCATTTCTTGCTCATACTCTGTTAGTATTATCTTTGCCGAGCCAAATCGATTCTCGATGTCTTTGGTCGATGGGAGGGCCGCCAGCACTGGGTGTGTCGTGACGGTGGTCACCAGCTCAACCTAGGTAGAACGAAATAAAAGTAAGGTGAAACAAGAACTCTTTTGAGGTGCAAGCAAGTTCTGTACCAGATGGTACTCCAGTGAGCGACACCACTTGATACGTCCAGCGATTGGAGGGAAGTTACGCGGCAGCGGTGGATCATCTCGCTGCTTGCGGAATAGCTTCAGGATACGATCGATCTCCTTCTCGCAATACTTGGACACTCGTTGGTACTTTTCGTCCATCGTGCTCAGCGGGATCTTTTCGCTGACTTTCTCGAATCGCACCAGAAAGCGAATTCCCTGCGGGGTCTCCCAGACGCTGTCAAAGTTGTGTTCGATCATCGACGCTATGGTCTCCTTTAGGGTGTCCGTTTTCTGCATGAACACTTGGAAATCGTTGTTGAAGTCCAGGTTCCGTTGGTCCAGATAGTCATATTTTTTCATGATAATTTCGACTCGGGCTTCGTCAAAGGTGTTCATTGCATCTTCAAGGGCCTCGCCTAGAAGCAGACCCTCCAGGCGTCTCTCGAACAGGTGGTTGTAGTCGTCAATCAGACTAAACATGGAGATAATCTTCGACAGGCGGTCGCAGAAGGTGTCAAACTTTCCAAATACGTAATTCTCGGAGAAGGCAAACGGTATCTGATCGGGCAGGAATGGTTGCGACTTGACGGCGTGGTACGTTTCTCGATAGATGTGGTTGAGCTTCAAACAGTTGGTAAGTTTGGTGCGTACCAGGTCCCGATCCTGGGTCCAGATGGTTTCCTTGCCTCGGCATGTGATATACGACTTGCAGGTTTCAATCATCTGATTGGTAATTTTTACCATCAGAGTGGACGTGCGCTCAGAAGTGTTGTAGAATTGCGACACGCTATAAATCAATCGAACAGTTTGGAGAAGACTAACGATCGACTCTTTCATATTGACCGGATCGTCCAGGTAGAGCGAATGACAGCAAGCCTCCATGGCTTGGATAAATTTGGAATTATCGCGGGCTTCATTGTAGCAAAAGGTAATTTTTTTGTCGGTCTCTTTCCATTGCTTCAACACTTTTGAGCCCGACTGCGACAAGCAGTACAACGTCCACTGAACCTCGCGTTCCTGCAAGTGCGACAACAGCTGGGAAAACTGCGCTCCGCGACGCTTCCAGTACTCCAGCTCGTCCTGGGGTCCGCTGGAGTCATTCTCCCGCCGGAGCTGCTCGCTCTCCATCAGGATTTTGGCGATGCCCTTGATCCAGTTGTTGACGCGCTCCTCCAGCTCGGCGCAGATGGACGCACTCTTGGACATCTCGCGCACCTCGGCCAGGGTGTCGACGCGGCACACGATGTTCTTCCCATCATCAAACACGTTAAAATGATTGCAGACCTGCTCGCAAACGCGCAGGGCACTGCAAAATGAGCGCAATCCCGGAAGCAACTGAGACTTGATCAGATTGCAGCTCATGTCTTCATCTTCGGATTCGATGTTGGGATAGGCCAGAGCTTGCATGAACACAAACTCGACGATACGCTCGATTGACGTCACGAGGCCCACCCTGTTGGCGTCGATGTAGCCGCAGTACCTGGAGGTATTGATTACATTAAGAAGTATTTTTTAAAGTTCAAAGTTCATTTTCATGCCCTAAATTTGTAATCCAAACCCACCATCCTCCATCACAAAAAAAAAAACAACTCACAAATCCTTGTGGAAGCCCTCCTCGGGCAACTGTTTCTGGATGTTGATGCGAAACATGTAGATGCAGATTCCGGTGAAGGCGCAGCTCCACCCGTCCGTGATGAACAGCTTGTGGGGCCTGTTGTGGGCGCCACCCGACGCACCCTGCGGCGTTTTCGAAGAACTGGACGCCCCCGCCCGGGACGGTCCCGGCTTGTTGATGTCCCGTTCGGCCGGCATGTCCACCTCGTCTACCTCCTGGTAGAACCACATCAACTTGTTGCGCATGTTCGGCAGGAACAGCTGGTTGATCTCGTCCAGCTGAGATCGAACGATGTTCATGTATCTGCAGCGAACCATCCATAAAATCCGTACTCACCATGTTCCCCTCGAAGATGTGGTCCATGATCTGATGGCGGGGCAGCCCGGTGGCGTCCATCAGCAGCTGGAACGTAAACTCCAGCCGGGGGTCCATCTCACCCCGGCGGGCCTTCCGCTCGCATTCTTCCCGGCGGCGCTGCGAGTCGGGTGATTCCGTCATGGCGGCGGCGGCAAGTTTCAAAAACGAGTTTTCGCGCGTATTTCAAGAATCAAAACGACCATTCGGCGTGGGGCGGAATGGTTTTATTTTTTTAAAATATTTCACGTGATCACACGACGGATGCAAAAAAGATGAAAAAAAGGTAAAAGTTCAAAAAACGTTTAAACTTCCACGTGCAGAATCGGCAAAGTCAGCGGCAGTTTAATGATTTTCTGATTGTTTATTTTTGTACACTATTTACAAAGCACTTTTTGGGCGGTTTTGGTCCATTACTAACTTGTGTAACTATGTTCAGCTTTTCACATGCGCTCTTTGAATGCTTCTGTTCGTGTGGCATTTAGCTGAAATAAACGATTACGGTTGCGTTGTACAAAAAGGATGCAAATGAAATTCAATCCAAAAAATTGAAACCTAATTGATGCCAAAAACAATTCATGCAAAAACTAGTTTCAAACTGGAGGAAAAAAAACAGTTGACGATTAAAAATCTTGATCTAACGAAACACTCTGAAAGGAGAAAGTTTGAAATCAATAGTCAATAGAAGCGCTCACACAGTGCTACCTAACATAATTGTGATTATTTAAACGCTTAATTCTAAAAAATAAACACATTATATTCAAATCTGATTCAAATTTGTCAAATGTGTCGACTCAACTGGTTATGCTAGCAAAAATATGTACATATCAAAATTCCACTAAAAAAAAGATTCAAACATTCCTACTGTACACATTCAAAATTCAACCGTTTTTTAGGTCAGCAACAAAACTTTTTCAAAATATTTTAAGAACATCAGCAAAATCTACAAAAAAAAAAACACTTGTCTCTGGCTTGAAAATTATTGAGAATAGCTTGGTTTCTCGATATTTTAAAGATGACCATTCCTTTGCATGTTTTTTTTTTGTTTTTTTTTTTCAATTAAGAACTGTTATGGCAAGCATTTTTTTATTCGATAAAGTAAATATTGCAAAAAATACCTATTTGGCAGAAAAATATTTACCCTCACCAGGAAGAATCATCATCAAACAAAAATCATTTGACGCTCATCAAGGGAAACAATCTGAATGGAACATGCCTCTGATTGATTTTATTCGAGAAATTTAGGTGCGAATTTCTTTTGCGTGTTTAGCCTCCTCTCTCTTGCGCGGGTGAAGAAAGTTCACAAGCGAAAAAGATTTTTTTGGGATTGTTCCATCAATGATCACTCTAAATTAACTACAAAAACAGTGGAGCTCAATTTGGAAAATATTTGGATTTTTTTTTTTTAATTAATTGCAATCAATTAATTGCAATAAAATTAAGACAATTTGCATCATTAGTTCGTTCATACAAATCTTCATATAATTTTAACAGTTGTGTATACAAAAAGGCTATTAAAATACTAAAAAAATCTATATCTTAAAAACGGATTTTGTGAACAATGTGGTGTCTTCAGCAAAGTTGTAGACATTACTTAGAACTTCTCAAGAAATTTACTAGTTTTTCTTTAATTCGACTGAAACACAAACATTAGACTGCACAAAAAAATTGTTTAGATATGTTATAGATGCAAAAAAAATGCATATTGTTAAAAACTTATTTGGGAGTGTCGCCAAATTTTCAAGAAAATCTTAATTTTTGAAAAATCTGGAAAAAGCTGGAAAACTTTTTTGATTTTATTTTGAGATGTAAAATAAATTTGCATTCAAAATGTTCTTAACATTAAATTTGACATTCACAGAAAAAACTAACTTAATCCACCTATGTGGTTGGAGCCTTCCTCACAACAATGGCTGTACGTACACAAGTTTCATCTATTTTTTAGATCCGGCTTCCAAAAAGTACATCGATATTACTTAAGTGGCCATATCTCGAGACAGGGTTGCCAGATCTTTAATGTTTTGGAATCGTTGGAAAGGTCTTTTGATAACCTAATCAACCATAGGTCGGATGGTGGATCCGGACATAGTTTACATACATTTAAGTGAGATCCGGCTTCAAAAAAGTACATCAATATCACTTAAGAGGCCATATCTCGAGACAGGGTTGCCAGATCTTCAATGTTTTGCACTCGTTGGAAAGGTCTTTTGATAAGTTAACCAACAATAGGTCGGATGGTGGATCCGGACATAGTTTACATACATTTAAGTGAGATCCGGCTTCAAAAAAGTACATCAATATCACTTAAGGGGCCATATCTCGAGACAGGGTTGCCAGATCTTCAATGTTTTGGACTCGTTGGAAAGGTCTTTTGATAACCTAACCAACGATGGGTCGGATGATGGCCCCGGACATTGTTTACATACAGTTAAGTGAGATCCAAATATATGTGAAAACACATTTTTATACATAACTTTTGAACTACTTATCGAAACTTCAATCTGTATAAAACTCAATCTATGGGACCCTAAACCAAGTCGAATGCAACAAGTTCGGGCTAGTTTGTTGGTCACATACATACATACACACACACATACACACACACATACACACAGACATTTGTTCAGTTTTCGATTCTGAGTCGATATGTATACATGAAGGTGGGTCTACGACGTTTTTATACGAAGTTCATTTTTAAAGCAGGATTATAGCCTTACCTCAGTGAGGAAGGCAAAAAGTTGAATTTGGAAAGATTGAAAATTTAGTTTGTTCAATATTACTTTTTTAGTAATTTTACCTAAAAAATGTGTAAAATTTGAACCTGATGAAAATTCACCATTTTCTGGTGTATTACTACACATTTTAAGTCAATAAATTTGTCACAATTCCCTTATGAATATTACCACCATTTTTTGTGTGTGTTGTACACCGTTTTCGTGTAATAGTCAACAATATTTTTTCTCTGAAAATATTTTATTTTCGAAGAGATCAGAAAATTTAATTTTAATTTGTTTAAAAGATATTGAAGATTGAATCGAAAGGCCTCTATCGGTTTTCGAAGTGACAATAACTCTTCAAATATGCGTCCAATTTATAAAATCAAAAATTTTCCATTCCATCGAAAAAACATATTTATATTTTTTATCAACCCTGACATCTGATATGGTAAACCAAAAGTGTGTAAGGGCCTTATTAAATGTTAGGGTAGACCTGAAAATATTTTTTCGAAGGAACGGAACATTTTATTTTAGCTTCATTTTTTATATCGAAAATTGGCCGCATATTTGCTGAGATATTGTCACTTAAAAAATCGACGCTTTTTTGATGACGTATAAAAAATACGTTTTTCAAAATTAAGAGTCTTAAAAAAATGGCAACTCTGCCAAAACTATTTTTTTAATACTTGTGCCTAAGGCTATGAGTCTTAGCTTAAAAGATGTATTTTTTTTTGACAAAGATTATATCACCCAATAATGGTTATTTAAAGCTATTCAATTATTATGTAAAAAGCCTAATTGAAACATGTTTTTTTTTCTGATTCCTGTAGCAATATCTGCCACTTTTCCGAAGACACGACATTTATAAAAACAACGTTCTCAAGATATTTACTGATTTAATATTTTCAAAGCTGCTCTTTTGCTATAAACTGAACAATCAAGTTGTCAAATGGTCTAAGTTATTATTATTTATTTTTTTAGAAAAAAAGCAGTAATTTTTTTGCTTACGTTTGCCCATTTTTGAAAATATATAGTCGAGAAGCAGAATTTTGCACTTCTGAACTTTGTTATGGGGGGAGATTTCCAAAAAAGTGTCCACTTGGTTTGTGGATGGTCCCTACCGAAAATAACAGAATCGAATAGCAACACTTTTCAAAATAAATGCTGAAAAGTTGTACTTTTCAGCACTGAAATGGATGCAGAAAAGTTGAACTTTTCAGTACTCTTTTCGTACTCTTCAAGATTATTTTTAATGAAAAGGTCATTGATAAAATACATGAACATTTGACTTATAACATCACTCAAAGGGTTTTTTCAGGATTGCGAAAAATGTTGTATGGAACTCAAACTTACTCAAACAAACATATCCAACTCGGATAAATGTATGACACGTGTTGAAAAAATCTTCTTTTTGCCATTTGTTGCATAAACTACTAGTAACTCGCTACAAAATTTGTTTTTTTTTCAGCACTACTATTTTAGTTTTGTAGCGAGTCACATTTGCAATCTTCCCGCGCCTCAACATTTATTTTTTGTACGGACAGCAGCAGATATGTTTGGAAAATTCATGAACGTACTAATTATTGAATTTTTATACATATATGGTTATAAAGACAAATATGTTCTTTTTTTAATTTTGGGTATCTGTTGTTTAATATTTCAACTGAACTAATTGTGCGTGTTGCCAAAAATTTAATCACGCTGTATTTCATCATATCTAAATATTACCCAAGATACGCCATTAAATTTTTCTATTATATGAGACAATGCTGATATCAGGAACTGTTAAGCTAGGTAGCATGCAAAAATATCGATTTATCAAAATTCAAACCCTAAAACAAATTGCACTACGCAAAAGAAAAATTCAAGGTCGAGTTATTGCGTCGCAAAAAGAAAACTTGCTGTTGGTACAGTGAAAATGTGCGCAAAAGTTATCAAAATACAATTACACAAAAAGAAAACGCTCTGATCGTACGTTACCTTCTCGAGAAAGGCTTACGAGACGGTCTGCCCTAGCCATTCCCAGGCATTGCGAAATTACCTGCAGCAGATCTTCTTCGGATATTTCCTCCTCCTGTTCTTCCTCCTCTTCGGACTCGTGCTCATGACCTTGGGGATTCTCCTGGTCATGTTCGTCGTCCTCACCTTCTTGATCGTCGTCCAGAATTTCCCCTCCCGAGTCACCCGCAGCTTCGTCGATGGCTATTTCCGGCACTCCGGACGGTTCGGGCTCCGGCTCAGGAGTGGGCTCGGGATCCGCCGACTGCTCAGGTGGCGGTGGTGGTTCCCCCTCCGTTTCCGGCGGTTGACCATCGCCTTCCGGCGGCGGTGGATCTTCTTGAGCTAGATAAATATTGGTTTTCCATATTACATACGTTGTCCAGGTGTGAAGTCCAAAGCTAAAACACGCACTTGACTCTATTGTGAGGGTTTGACACTTTTTAGAAAGAGCACTTCAAAAAGACGTCCTATTTAACGAACAATTGGAACCAAAGTGAAAAATCGAATCCAAATAAACAGTGCCTTGCCGTTTCCATGGGAGCAACAACACACTTGAAACATGTTAACGAGGGGAGACTTGGTTCAAATACATACGATCATGTTGTTTTTAATAATTTTCCAAACAAAGAACCTGATTTTACTTGTTTATACTAAACTAAACTTGAAGGCGGTAGAAAGTCAGAATGTTTTAAAACGACATAATAATATCCTTCTTACCCTTTAGTCCCGTATATTACACTGCTACACAACTATTAAACATCGAAAATAAATTATACAAAAATAAACACTCAAAACTTTCTTGCACAAGAAAATAAAATCATGATTCTGTTTGTGTTATTATTTGAAACAAATAAAAATAATCATTGCATTATTTGTGTGTTCTAGTGTAACGTAAGTCGCATTTCTTGTTTCCAGGGTGACGGATCAACAGTTTCGTCACATTTGTAAACAGTTCACACTGGATGCAACTCGTTGCCATGGTGCCCAACATTGGCGATGCGCAACGCGCAGGAATATCGTTATTGATCAAACTAACATTGGAACGCTGCCCCTAACCGAAGATTCAGCTGATATGCCAAATCAAGTGATATTCGTCAAAAAATCGTCGTCAAAGCAATTTCCCATTAGAATGTGATATTAGCCAATTTGGTTTTTTACATCGGCAGCCAAAACAGTACACTATTAGAGAAATTCAAGTCTTAGAAGATGCTGTCGAACATTTGGGTAAAATGGGACATCTATAGGTAATACGGAAATTAGGGTGGCCAAATTTTAGGATGGCCCAGAATTTTAATTTTTGCTTGATGCCAAAAGGCGCTTGGAAGTCTTCAAAAAAGTTGTAGGTGAAACCATTCCGAACAACTCTAGACATTTTTTTTCAAATGAATGTAATTCAATGTGAATACGCTGAAAAATACCAACAGAAATAATTTTCAGATTTTAAATTTTGTTTTTAATTTTTAAAATTTTAATTTTTACTGTCAAGGTTTCTCTACAATTTTAGACCCCTAAAACTCTGTTTGCTCTTAATTCATCTCGTTCCATAGCTCGCTGTTTTTCTTCGACTACTATAACGCGAGACCCCCCTCCGGGGCCAAACTCACAGAACCCATTACGCCAACATAAATCAGCTCAGCAGGTTGCTTCCAGGGCAACCGCCACAGGCCCGGTCCCTTCAACGTCAATTCAGCCCGAGATCTACTCTATCCCGCCAACTCCAAGGAATTCCGTACACTCTTTTATTAAAAATGACTGCCGGGTGCTTTTTTCATACAACTGCCAGCCAAAAAAACGACAGCCACCAAGATAAGGACTGTCGGGCGCGCGCGACGGGGAATGACATTCATTACGTGGCATGGGAGCAGGAACATAATGGCGGACTTCCTGGCGCAACATCCTTTCAAGCTTTCAAGCCATCAATCCATCCGGACCACGGGCGTAAAAAATAAAGAATAAAGGATGCGGAAGTTGATTCGGATGGGTATCAATGGCGGAAAATGTCTCTCAAAGATTCAAAATATACTGCTTAATTAAAGGGTAATTCTTGAAACAAAAATATCTCCTAGTCCTTTACTGACAATTTTCGCACAAATGTGTTATATGTATTATTTTTCGAAGAGATAATAAAAATTATACAATTTCACAATTTTGTTCCATTTTTCGATGTTTTTTTTAAACTATAATTTTCTTGTTTATTTTTTTTAATGCACTGTATTTTTGCAACGAGGGGTCCAATTTTATGTGTCTATTAGGCAATTTTAAATTATGTGATCTTTTTGAATTTTGAGTTTTTTTCAATCGAAAAACGGATTCTTTATAGTTAAAATTAAACTTTCAGTGACTATATCGTGAAAATGGTGCACTTTATCAAAACATCTGTGAAGCATTTTTCGATTGCAAAATTGATTTCACATTAAAACTGAGGGTAAAATTTCCGTGTACTTATTTTTTCTGAATAGTCAACAATAGCTACACAGCAAAAAAAAAACCGATGATAAAATCGCATTTAAAAGCATGCACATCATCTTAGTAAAAAAGACACTTAATATTACACACTGAATGTAAAATTTTGTGAACATCAGCGAGTATAATCATCATCAAAAGAAAATCATGATGTCCATCAAGAGAAAAAATCCAAAGGGAGCATGCTCTCCTCTATCGCGCACGAAAGATCGGTAAAAGGAATCTGAAAAAGTCATCATCTTGATTATTCGGTGGAATATCTTTTTCACTACTAAACTTGCAAGTGTAACGTCACACGTCGAAAAATGACCAGTCAAATTGTGTAGATGGGCAATGTGTGTACACAAAGTGAAATAAATATTATTAAGTGGTGCTGACAAGGAAATTCACAAAAAAATCATCAGCAGATTGATTTTTTAAAGAGAATTTCGGGCGCGATTTTCTTTTGCGTGATTCGCCTACTCTCACTTTCGCGGGTGAAGGAAGTTCGCAAGCGAAATTGATTGATTTACAATTATTCCATCCTTGTTAAACACATTAAAAAAAGTTGCAGTCGAAGGGATTCAAACCCAGCTCCAACAGTAAGGACTGGCGCGCTAGCCCGCTCGGCAATCAGACCGGTGAAGAATGAAAAGGATCAACCCATGTATGCGCTGGAATTTCGGTCAAGTAGGTTTCCAATACTGATGGACTACATATTTCAGAGTGCTGTGTACAACTTAAAAAAAAAAAAACAAATCAATCAGTAAATTTCTTAAAAAGATTTCCTTCAGATTTTCAAATGTTTACATAGCATTTTTGTGTGAAGGGCTGCCAAAACTGAACGGTGACTTTTATGGGTGTACTAATTATACAAAATGCTATCTTTGAACATAGGGATGGGCTGCACAAAGTTTAAATCCAACCAAGATTCTAGTTTCTATTTTTTTAGGATACTCAAAATGATTTTTTTGTGCTAGAGTTCAGGATTGTGCAAAAACTAGTATTTTTGAAAAGAGAATATATTTAAAAAAAACGATAACTTTGTCAAACAAAATATGCATTTATAAAAATATCGAGTTAACGAATTTTCAGTAAAAGTTTTCAAAAGTTAATGCATTGAAATTTAAAATACTTTATGAAGGTAATGCACCAAAAAATAAATATTTCCGAAACGCTTAGTAAATGTACTACACCATTTTCTTTTTTTAATTCACCTTTTTTAAACGATTCTCGATTTACGCAACATTTTTAAGGCATGACTTAAATTGAGATTATGACTTAAATTAAGAATCTTTGGGATTTCGTAATTTGACGGAGAATTTTCAAAATTTAATAATTATATTTTGTTTAGTTATGTTATTAAAACATTAAAGCATGGTTTTTGAACACCTGGGATGTTCTATTTCATCCGAAACTTCGGGAAACTTTGTGCAGCAGACTAACCTTTCTTAGTCAAACCTCCAAAATTATGACAACGGATCCTACCCAGACTGTTTCAGTGAGTATGGTAGGCTACAGTGCATTGTTGTAACAACTTATTGGGATGATCTGGGTCATCCAAGGACTCTTTAGAGTTAGGATCTGTGGATCTACCGCCGTAACAAGCCAGATGTCGACGGTTTTTTACCCCATAACATTCAGTGATTATGGTAGACTATTTTTTTTTCTGATGTGTTGAGATGTCCTGGGTCATCCAAGGACTCCCTGGAGTAAAGATCTGAGGGTCTAACACCGTAACGAGCAAGAGGTTGACGGGTTTTGACCCCGAGACATACTCGCAAAGCTGCATTGAGTAGTCTACCACACTCAATGAATCTATGCGGCTATGTCCCAGTGTTAAAAACCATCTTGATTTTTACATCGGTAGACCTACAGATTTTAAATCCAGAAAGTCCTTGGGTGACCCAGAGCATCTCAAAACATCATCAAGGTAGTCTACCATACTTACTGAAGCTATGCGGGTATAGTCCGGGGTCAAAATACCTCTATCTCTTGCTTGTTACGGCGGTAGACTCACAGGTCTTAACTCCAGGGAGTCCTTGGATGACCCAGGACATCCCACAAAATCTGCAAAGTAGTCAACCGTCCTCATTGAAGCTATGCGGGTATGTTCGGGGGTCAAAATCCGTCGACATCTGGCTTGTTATAGCGGTAGACCCACAGATTTTAATTCTATGGAATCCTTTGATGATCCAGATCATCCCAATAAGTTGTTACAACAATGCACTGTAGCCTACCACACTCATTGAAGCAGTCTGGGTAGGATGCGTTGTCAAAATTTTGAAGGTTTGACTTGTTTCTTTGGTTAGCCTACTGCACATAATTTCCAGAAGTTTCGGATGGACTAGAACAACCCAGGTGTTTAAAAACCATGCTAAAATGTTTTAAAATCATAACTTAACAAAATGCAATTGAAAATCCAGCAACGGAGGGGCAACCATGGGTGTTCTCTCATGCTCATGCTCATGCTCTTAACAAAATGCAATTGAAAATTCTCCGACAAATTACGAAATCCCAAAGACTCTTAATTTAAGTCATATTTTCAATGTAAGTCATGGACATTACGATGTAACAAAAATGACTTTTTGGCGGGCATTCAGGAGTTGGTTCGGGTGGCCGTACTGAGCCCAAATCCCAAATATGAGCTTGATTGGACGCTCCGCCCTTCAATTTTAAATGGGATTTAACCAGATAAAAAATATTTTTTTCAAAAATGACAATTTTTGAGCCACTTTGGCGTGTAGGCCAGATTCTTCAGACATTGAAGTTTTGAGCTTCCTAGAGCTCGGTACAGGCCTTCAAAGTCAGGCATTTTTTTCAAAAAATCGTCCCCAGTAAAAAAGGTATGGGTCGCACCTCGCGACGCCCGAGGCGCCATTTGATTTTGATAAGTCCGCAAAGCTCAAAACTTCAATGTTATACATACCAAAAGATGCGCAAGGATCTGGCCTACACGCCAGTGTTGTTTTTGGTGAACGCATTGGTGGCCAAAGTGCCTCAATAATTGCCATTTTTGAAGAAAAAAAAATTTTTTTGCGCGCTAAATCACAATTTAAATATAAGTGCAAAGCGCCAGCTCCTGTTACGTCCAATCAAGCTCATATTTGGGATTTGGGCTCGGTACGGCCACCGGAACCAGCCCCTGAATGCCCATTAAAAGGCATTTTTTGTTACATCCTAATGGACATTCTTTTTTTAACGATTCTCAAATAAACACTGCCGTTTCGTTGTGTAAATCAAGAATATGGTGTACAATTTTTGTTGGGACTGATTCCTTGGTATCCTTTTTAGAAGCTTTAATATTGTTTCATTTCATTTCATTTCATTTATTGGATTGTTTTGGCAAAAACATCAGTGCAGTAATTATCCTAAGCTGAGATATGGGGTACCTTTCAACAGCTGACTAATTCAAACAGTGTTTAGAGTTTACTGGTACACGGGAGAAAAATTGAGCAGGGGAAGGAAAAAAATTACAAAATAACCTTCGAAATTGCTAATAGATAGGGATAGTTAGAGGAAAGGAGGTATTTCTTATTCTAATATCACATCAAGGGGACATCCGCTGCAGCAGAGGGTTAGCTGATGTGGCACACCCCATCCAAAACTTTGGAAGCACTCGTAGAAGCCAATCGTCAATCAGCTCCATCTTCGCCATCCTGTGGACGTCGTCAGTCGGGTGGAAGGGATCCAGGTTTAACACCATTTAATATTGTTTATTTTTTTAATCTTTTTTTTTTTTTTATTCAAAAGTTAACTTAAAAATCCTTGAAAGGTTTATTCACCAAACATTACTTTTTTTTATATTTGATTTTTCATAAAAAATATTTCAGAAGTTGCTGACAGTGTTTTTTCCTATAATTTTCTTTCATATTTTATACCAGATTTAAATTTCAATAAGCGTAAAAAACAAAATTGAGAATTGATTTTTTTACGATAGAAATCATATAAGGTCATCGAGATTTTTTCCAAAGCATAGCATAGCATAGCATTACGGGTATGTACAATGAGGTTCCACAATGGTCGATTCAATATTCTTAGACAATTTGATTGTTGCCAAGTATAACCAAAAAAATCTTGGTACTTAAATTTCCACAGTGTGCTCCAGGGCTACGCCCACACAGTACAGCGGGGAAAGAAGAAGAAAGTGGCAAAAGTGTGCCTGTATCCTGTATCAGAACAATTAGAAAAGGAATTTAAAAAAATAATAAATATTGTATTAAAGTTATTGTGAAATATTGAGTTATAATCACGCTCTTCGCAATTTTACTCGACCAACCAGTATTGTAATGGTGTAGATTTGTCCAAAGTAATAACATCTCGCAAATGGATTCGCAGTTGAAAGGCTTTGTTCCTTCACATGCCGTAAACATCAGATTCATACAAATCACAGTCAATTTAGAAGCTGTAAAAAAATCGCTAAACCATGGTAACCATTCACCGACGTAGATTCCCACCTGCAACCACCATCCCGCGCCATACCCCACCACGGATTCGATTAGTCTGATTCGATTCGATTCGCAAAAGTGACGCGTAACACGGCGATCTGCTGCGGGGTGGCGGTGGCAGAAGGATACACTTAATTGGGCCTGGCAGCAGCACCAGTGCAGCTTCTACGCGGAAGCACTTTTCCACGCAAGGCGGAAATCCAACATCACACAAAGGTCCTTCCGGTTGGCAGTGGCTGGCTTGAGGCAGGTGGAAAAAAGCGCGCGCGCTCGTGGCCCGCTCCTTTCTTGATGGGCGGAAATTAGTCCTGACAGGTACCAGGTTATGATGTTTTTCCTGGGTTTTCTGCTTGGTGGAGGGGAGTTCGATTGGGACGAATAGCTACAGTGCGGTTGGTGCGGGGCATTGGTACAAGAGAAATGGATCGCTTCGATGGGGATATGGATCACCGGAACGGAGAATGGACGGCCTGCCACGAGGAATTAACCGGAAGGCAATCGAGCTCGAGAATGAGATCATTATTCTCTTTTCTTTTCTTGGAGATATCGATGGGATAAAATTGAAATTCATCAAATAAACATATCTTTTTAAGAATAATAGAAAAAGAGAGTCAAATGTGTGCTAATGACACATTAAAACAAACTTTTTAAAATATTCATCCATAGTGCCTTCACAGAAACCCTCCAAGGTAACTCTCCAAATAGAAATGTCATTTCTAATTTAATGTTTGTGCAACCACACCTGTGGTGGCTGCTTTCCTTGGAAGCCAACTCGTGCCAAAATACATTTCCAATTCTATTTCAGAAACCGTTTCGAAGCAGTTTCACTCGAAGTCATTAGAATCGGTAGGTAATTCAAATGTCAGCCTAGCTTTTTGCACCTGTCACAACCAAAAACACGTCGGTCGTGACGAAAAGTGGATTCTTCAGAGAAAGTGAAATTAAATCAGCTACAAATTTGCAATTGATACTCACGCCAAATTGGTACCCCACCCCACCTCTTCGATAAATCTTTCAAGTGTAATGAAATTGGATTGATGGAACGATTTCAGCTAACAATTTGCTTGATTTTTTTTTTCGTCCTTTCCAATTTGACATTTTCAAGAGATGAAATTCATCCGATTGGGAAAATTAATTGAGCCTTCCGGGGGGATTCAATCAGTTTTCCGGCTCGATGGGCGATTTCCTCGGAAGGAAAACGCCTTCGGGAGGTTTCACTGGAAATGAAAATTGGATATGTTGGACAAACGCTTCCTCAAAAGGGCGTAGATTTGTTGACACTACGCAAACAACCCTCTCATAGAAAAGTTGAAAACCTTTTATGAAAATTTGATTGGCTTTCTGAGAAAAGTTTTTAGTTTCACCTAGAATTATTTCATTTCATACAAACCTTTATAAATTTGATAAAATTTAGAGACATCTACCTGTAAAGAAAAAGGAAGAAGAAAAATCATTAAAAAATTCAACCTAACTGTAAAGAGCTGTCAATACACTGAACTCATCAGAAACAAATTTGTGCAAATATTGTCCCAATCGCCTGTCAAAACACTTCCTAACCCCCACCGAGGGGAATGTCACATCCCTCACGTCATTGATTGTTGAAACAAGCCACTTGAATGAATAAATTTCCCACGCTCGTTGTCATAAATATCAATTTAAAAAACCACCCCGCCTTCACCACCAGTCTGGAGAGGGGGGCAAAACTTTTCATCAAAAGCTTCTTCTCAAGTAGGGGTCATCTATAAGTTACGTAATTTCGGAATTTCTATCATCATTTCCCTTTAAAATTTTATGAAATGCATTATTTTCAAATCAAAAACAAGTTTTTTTTACGTAATTGAAGGACGACCCCCGACCCCCACCCCCGTCACCCGGGACATCATGTTGGGTGACCAATTTGAAGCTGCCCGTGGACTGGCGTGCGCAAAACTTTTCGTTTCTGTGATTTGTTTAACTTTGAGTGCTTTCGTTTGTTGCGAGCTCACTCTCGAGGGGAATCAAAATCGCAGCTTCCGGGTGGCGTGAAAGCTCTGCGGGGAAAAGTTCAGTCGTGATTAAAGCTGTTTTCGTCATATTTTTCGTATGGAAAATTTAACGAAATATGATTTATGGTCAGTCCTGCAATACTACTTTGAGAAAATTTGGATTGAATTTTAAAACGTTTGCCACATCTAGATTCGGCTCAAAAAAATAAATAAATTAATAAATACATTTGACAGCGCCACTTTTCTCGCTATCAGCACCACTACAGAACAAGTTCAAGCCCTTGTCGTTTTCGTAATTTTCCGAGGCCCGCCACGGTTTTCCACTCCAAATAATTCGCCCCTTTCCACCACTTGTGACAGCTACACCGATAAGAAAAATCAGGCAAAAATATTAGCTAACGAAATGGTTACAGTTTGGTCATTCTTCCACTGGTTCTCATTTGTTATCCGAGCATTCGTTGGTGAAGGTTGTCTGAATCAACATGACTCGTCGCGTCCCGGCGCAAAACGCCGGCAATATTGCCCTACCTGCGGCTCAAGCAGGCAAAAAAGTGGGAATTTCCAAAAGGAAGGTTGAGGCCTCAACTGATGGCCAAAAACCGGGGATTTCCAAAAGGAAGGTGCTTTTGGAAGTGACATCGAACAGCAAAAAGACGAAAAAGAGCGACGGTACTGTACCGATGGATGAGGAGGAGGAGAACTCTTCGTCGCACGAGGAGCAGCTATTGAAGAACAACAAGTTCGCTGGACTGCCTGACGAGGACCAGGTAGCGGAAGCAAAGGAGAATGAAGTGAAACAGCGAAAGGAGAAACTGCCTCCTTTTTATGTGCGGCAATCAGCAGCAACGATCGACTTTCGAGCGGGGCTGGTTGAACTCATCAAGTCTGGGAAAGTCCTAGGCAACATTCGTCTGTGTCAGGACGGATTTAAGGTGCTGGTGCAATCCAGGCAGCACTATCAACTGGTCAAGGATTACTTGACCGAAAACGAGGCGGAGTACTTTACCCATGATGTCGCCATGGATAAGCCGTACAAAATCGTCGTCAGAGGTCTGTACGACATGCCAGTGGAGGAATTAGCTGCCGAGCTAAAAGTTTTGAAACTGGATGTGTTGGCCGTGCACAAAATGAGCCGACGCAACAAAGACATCAAGTACCGTGACCAGCTCTACCTGCTGCATTTGGCTAAGGGATCGACGACGCTTCCTGAGCTGAAGGCAATTCGAGCGGTTTTCAACATTATCGTGTCGTGGGAGCGATACCGACCAGTGCATCGTGACGTCACACAATGCTTCAACTGCCTGGGTTTCGGGCACGGAGGTAAGAACTGCCACCTGAAGCGTCGTTGCGCCAAATGTGGTACCGATGCGCACATCACATCCCAGTGCATCCAAGATTCGCTGGTGAAGTGCCTCAACTGCAACGGTGAGCACTCGTCAACCGACCGAAAGTGCCCCAAGAGAGCTGAGTTCGTGAAAATTCGGCAGCAAGCATCGACGAAGAATCAGCCTCAGCGTCGTAGAACTCCTCCAGCCCTGGTGGAGGAAAATTTTCCACCTCTTCAACCGCGACGCCAGGTCCCAAACTTGGCACCGTTGCCGTTGGATCCCAGGAAGAGAGCTGAGATGAATCATCCACGGCCGGGTTCCAGCCAGGAGCCGAGACCGCCACCACCGGGCTTCAGCCAGGAGCCAAGACCAACCCAAGAACCAGCAGTTGAGGAAAATGGTAATGATCTTTACACCTCAACCGAACTCCTCAATATTTTCAAACAGATGTCCGCTGCACTGCGTGGATGCAAAACCAAGACCCAGCAGATTGAAGTGCTGACCTCGTTCGTCATCCAGTATGGATCGTAGGTCCCTCAAGCTGCTGAATTGGAACGCTTGCTCCATTAGGAGGAAGAATTTAGAGCTGGTGGATTTTCTTCGCGAGAAGGAGATCGACGTAGCTGCCATCACGGAAACTCATCTGAAGCCCGGTGAAAAAGTTTATCTGCAAAACTACAAGATCGCGACGCAGCTCGACAGGACCACCTCTGGAGGAGGAGGTGTGCTTGTCGCTGTTCATCGTGATCTCAAGCCACGCCGGCTGCCACACTTTAAGCTGGACATCATCGAGGCCGTTGGAGTGGAAATTCCCACTTCGGTTGGCCCAGTACTCTTCATTGCTGCATACTGCCCACGTCAGGTGAATGCCAGAGATGGTTCAGCAGCAAAACTGAAGAGCGATATCCAGAAGCTGACACGGCGGAGCGCAAAGTACATCATCGCTGGTGACCTCAACGCGAAGCATGAAGTTTGGGGCAACAGCAGGAGGAATCGGAACGGAGTGATTCTGCACAACGATCTGCAAAACGGATACTACAACGTTGTGAGTCCGGATCGTCCAACGAGGGTGGCTCGGTCTGGGAATCACTCAATCATCGACTTCTTCATTACCAATATGGCTGAGAACGTGGCTCATCCTGAGGTGTTTGAAGAGTTGAGTTCTGATCACTATCCGGTGGTTGTGGAGGTTGGAGCTTCCGTTACTCCGCAGCGGCAACCAACCCGGAAAGATTACCACAACGTTGACTGGCAGCAGTTTCAGCAAGTGGTCGACAGCAACATCGACTATGATCAACACCCGGAAACTTCTGCCGATATTGATCGTTCGCTGGAGGTGATCCAGCAGGCTATCAACCAAGCAGAGGCTGCCAACGTTCGGGAGGTTCCTGTTAATTTTAAGGTAACTGATATTGACGTAGATACTAAACACTTGATTAGACTTAGGAATGTTTATAGGAGACAATATCAACGGACTGGGGACTATGACAAAAGATTTCAGTGAACAATTTGAACAAAATCATACAAGACCGACTTGACAATATCAGAAATCAAGAATTTTCAAAACATGTAAGCCAGCTTGGGAATTATTCAAAACCATTTTGGAAACTTTCAAAAGTTCTTAAAAACAAACCAAAGCCTATTCCTCCTCTTATTGTTGAGGATTCTCCTTTGATTACATCCGAGGAAAAGGCAAATGCACTTGGGCTTCATTTTGTTAGTTCACATAATCTTGGCGCTTCCATGACCAGCCGTAAAGAAACATCAGTTGCCAATAGTATTTCAACAATCAATGACTCTACCTTTGAATTTCCTGCAGATTCCCATGTTTCTGGTGAGGAAGTCAAAGTTGCAGTTAAACAAATGAAAAATATGAAAGCTCCAGGCTTTGATAACATTTTAATCTGGTGTTGAAAAAACAGAGTGATCAGTTCTTTCAACATCTAGCCAATATTTTCAATAAATGTTTGCAACTTGGTTACTTCCCCACCAATTGGAAGCTGGGCAAAGTCATACCAATTTTGAAGCCTCAAAAGATCCAACATCGCCAACAAGTTATCGTCCCATTAGTCTTTTGAGTAGTCTGTCCAAACTCTTTGAGAAGGTCATCTATTCAAGGCTTTTGGATTTTACCAACGATAATAATATAATTTTGAACGAGCAGTTTGGCTTCCGAAAGGGACATAATACTGCTCATCAGCTTACGAGAGTAACTAAAATCATCAAGCAGAACAAGCTTGAGTCTAAATCAACTGCTATGGCTTTGTTGGATGTTGAGAAGGCTTTTGACAATGTTTGGCATGATGGTTTGATACATAAACTGTATTTATACGGTTTTCCAATGTATCTTATCAAAATTATCCAGCACTATCTTTCGGAGAGATCGTTCAAGGTTTTTCTGAATGGGATTGCTTCTGGATTATTCAACATTGATGCTGGGGTTCCCCAAGGAAGTATTCTTGGCCCACTTCTGTACAATATTTTTACATCTGATTTGCCTACTCTTCCTGGTAATGGTGTGTTGTCACTTTTTGCTGATGACACTGCCGTTATTTATAAGGGTAAAATAACCAGATATTTAGTTGGCCGTCTTCAGAAGGGTCTTGACGTTCTTTCCGAATACTTTGGCGACTGGAAAATTCGCATAAATGCAGCCAAAACTCAAACCATCATTTTTCCACTTTCCAAATCGGCCCGATTTGTCCCAAAGGATGATGTTTTGATTAAAATGAATGATGTTTCGATACCCTGGTCAAAGGAAGTTGTCTATTTAGGTCTCATACTTGACTCGAAACTTTTGTTTCGGCAGCATGTAGATAAAATATTGAACAAGTGCAGCATTCTCATCAGGTGTTTGTATCCTTTAATTAACAGAAAATCAAAGCTATCTTTGAAAAATAAGTTAGCAGTTTACAAACAAATAATTTACCCCGTTATTGAGTATGCAGTACCTGTTTGGGAGTGTTGCGCTAGAACTCATAAATTGAAGCTCCAGCGTGTCCAAAACAAGGTACTCAAAATGGTTTTGAATGTTCCTGGCTGGACAAGATCAAGTGAGGTTCATGAATTAGCAGAAGTTAAAATGTTGGATCAGAAGATTCAAGAAAAATGTTTGAAATTCAGGGAAAAATGTGCTATATCTGAATACCCCTTGATTCAAGGATTGGTTTAGTTTATGGTAAGATTAAGTTAGTTTTAGGTTAGGTTATGTTTTCTTAAATTTTTTTTTCCTCATTGTACCTAGTGTTACAAAAATGATAAATCATATACTTTTAAAGTTATAAAAATGAACAGTGTTTAAATCACGAAAAGCAAACTAAAGCTGAAGAGCCACAGCTGACCACTTATTATGTAAACCAAATGTAATTATTATAAGAAAGATTCAATAAAGTATAATTAATTCAAAAAAAAAAAAATTCCACTGGTTCGGATTCTGCCCGGTCTGCCTGGTAACCTTCGAAGATTCAATAAGTTCCACCGGCCCTCAGGAGTGAGTTCAACAATCGTGTCAATATTTCATTTTTTCGAATTATTTATGCTCCTTGCTGACGGCCATTTTTTAAATTCTTTTTGTTTCCTTCCTTCTTTTTAGAGAATCTTGGTAAAAAAATGTGTAAAATTGGAAGGTGTAATTTTGGAAGGTTGAATATTACCTCTTTTATGGTGTAATTTCACCTCAATTCCGACTGAAAAAGTGACATTACACCAGAATAGTGGTAAAATTACACATTTTCAGAGGTAAAATTACACATTTTTTCTGACAAAAACATATACCCCTTCCCAGATGTAATATTAAAATGATTTTTTTTCTGTGTAGTTAGATGGTTATTTTTCTATTGGAGTCAATTTCCAACAGAAATATTCCCAACAAAGTTAATGATTTTATTTCATGTTTAATTTTCTATTCGAATCTTGAAAGAAGAATTTGAAGAATGTGAAAAGATCAAACGACATCTGGTCAAATAGACAAAAGGCCGAAAGAGCAAAAGGTGAAATTTCAAAAAAGTGTCCTTAATCTGAAAGATGTATTTTTGAGGTAAACTATTTTTTCAAATATCATTTTTTCTGACAAATTTTCTAAGAGATTTTTTTCATTCTATCAAAATAATTTACTCATGCTCAAGTACAATTTCAGTTAAAATTTTGTATTCTTCAAACAGTGGGAAAGCATTAAAATGATTAATGAGAATAAGTTTGAACACAACCATATTTTGAAGAAATATTAAACTAATATTCTGTGTGTTTTACCACATATTGGAAATAATTTATAAAGTATTTGCATTAATACATAAAGTGATGTGAATAGTTCAAAATTCAAATCTCATTATTTAAATTTTCGAATAATACATTTTTCTATCAAGAAATATTCTTAAATACGTTTTTCTGTGAAAATATTGAAATCAAATATTTTTTTATTATAAAAGCCATCATTCCTCATTTTCTATTATTTTAGAAATAATGTGTTTGTTATCTTGTTTTAAATAAGTCGTATTTAAACCAGTTTATTCCTTATCTTCAAATGATCAGCAAAGTTTTTAATTGTTGTCTGAGGAAATAGTTCATGCTCGAATAAAATACAAATCCTCTTATCTCGCAAAATATATTTTTTTTGTTTTTGTGGATGTGTTTTTTCATTCTGCAATTAAAAACTTGTTTTTTTCTGATATTTTTCATTTTATAATAATTATTCATCCTGAATGTACATTTGAATTACTCATTCCTGAAACATGACCTATTTTATAATATAAAAAATATCCACACCCAAACGAAAAATATATCTCAAAATCTGCAACAGTGAATTTGCTGCAGAAAATGTTATATTTTATTACATTTTTTGCAGCAAGCCCATAGATCATTTTTGCCCGCGTGTAAACACGTCAGCGATCTGCAGTTCTCACCAACACATAGAATGCTGGCGCGTCCCCGAGCAACAATCTAGAGAGAACATTATGTTCGCGCTCTGTCCCTCACCATTCATCAAGCGTCCATGGCGCGGTGGTAGCGTGTCGGATCAGCATCCTAGAAGTTGATGGTTCAATCCTCGTTCTGTTAAGGTTTTTTTTTCTGCAATACAATCAATCTGCCGTCGGTAATGTCGATAATTGTCGGTAACGGGCAAAAATGTTATACCCCTATATCACAAAAAATGCATGAGGACAGTTTTCATGCAGATTCTGATATACTTTCATGCTGCCATGCATCAAAATCATGCGACCGCCGGTTGGGTGCAATAGTTCACTTGAAGAAAAATATAAAACAAGAGAAGTAAAGTTTTTCGTAGCAAATTTCCAATCGATTTGGAAGGGATGAGGGTGACAATAACATTGAAAAAATATTTGCAATAGCCTTCTGAATTTTAAATTCTTGAATTTGTGAAATGTCGCACAACCGAGTCATTGTTTATCATTTAGTTAGTGCGTCCGGTTGTGGAAAAATCCCGGGAATTCCCGAATTCGGGGAAATTTTAAAATTTGTCCCAAGAATTCCCGAAATTGAAAAAATATCAAATTTTAATCCGAAAATTCAGATTTGGTTGTAGAAATAGATGAATAGTTGAAAACATAGTAATCAATCCGAATTTTAAAGAATTAAAATTTGTATTCGGCAAACATCAGCTTCAATTTGGCTTATTAGGGAAAATGGTTTAAATTTTAGTTCACAAATCCGCAAAATGTCTGGTGCTTTGAATATTTTTTATTTAATTTTATGTTTTTTTTCTCTAAAGACTGGGTTTTATATTTATATTTAAGATTTTAAATTTGAAAAAATAATGTTTAATTATTTTTCATCAAACACCGGAATCAAAACAATTAGTACACCGATTTCCAAATGTATTGCTCTGAAATCTTCTGAACCTTTTCACCCAACAGTCCTGATTTTTCCCAGTTGGCAGAAGTAACTAAAAGATTATTAGTAAAATATATTTTATATAAAATAAGACATTCAAAACTTATCTAAAATTGTTCTTTGCTCTTTACTGATAACATTTTATTTCTAGAGATTTTTTTTAAATCTCTGTAATTACTCTTAGCTTAAAGCCTAGATTAATTACAGAGATTTAAAAAATCTCTAGAAATGAAATGTTACCAGTTCTTAAATAAAGGAAAATGTAAATACAGGTTGTCCCAATGCTACAAATCTACGCAATTGAATTGAAAAAGAGGTTATATTAAATCATTGATTTTTTATTCAATTAATCTTTTGAGCAACTCTCTACGAAATCGGCCGATTTCGACCATTTTTATTTTTTATATTTTTTTATTTGACTCAAACTTTGTGGGGACCTTTCCTATGAGCAAATAAGCTATTTCGCGTCATTGGTTCACCCATACAAGTCTCCATACAATTTTGGCTGCTGTCCATACAAAAATGGTATGTAAATATTCAAACAGCTGTAACTTTTGAGTGAATTTTCTGATAAATTTGGTGTCTTCGGCAAAGTTGTAGGTATTGTTGAGGACTTTTGAGAAAAAAGGTACACGGAAAAAAAATTGCAGATTTTTTTATCAACATTTTTTTTACTTAAACTCAATTTCCCAAAATACGTATTTTTTGATTTTCGAGATTTTTTTAATATGTTTTAAGGGACTAAAATCCGCAACTTTTGAGCCATAGAGAAACATGGTCAAAAAATCTGACCAGAGGTCCAGTCTTCAATGTCTCTTAGACAATTTTATAGCAAATTTTTTGATCTTTTCAAAAAAAAAAATTTTTAGAAATGGTCACTCATGGTCACTATTTTTAAAAATTAAAAAACTGCAAATATTTCGCAAAAATCAAACTTTCGGTGGCTATATCTTGAAAACGGAGCCCTTTATCAAAAAATCTGTAAAGTACTTTTCGATTGTAAATTCAATTTTGCATTAAAAAGTATTGTCAAACTTGTTTTTGCATATAACTTCGATTTTTTCCAAAAATCACTATTTTTTCAAAAATTTATAACTCGGCGGCAGAATTTTTGACCATGTTTCTCTATGGCTCAAAAGTTGCGGACTTTTGTCCCCTAAAACATATCAAAAAATCTCAAAAATCAAAAAATACGTATTTTGGGAAATTGAGTTTTAGTGAAAAAAAAATTGATAAAAAAATCTGCAATTTTTTTTCCGTGTACCTATTTGTTTCTCAAAAGTCCTCAACAATACCTACAACTTTGCCGAAGACACCAAATTGATCAGAAAATTCACTCAAAAGTTACAGCTGTTTGAATATTTACATACCATTTTTGTATGGACAGCTGCCAAAATTGTATGGAGACTTGTATGGGTGAATCAATGACGCAAAATAGCATATTTGGTCATAGGGAAGGCCCCCACAAAGTTTGAGCCAAATCAAAAAATACAAATAAAATCCATTTCAGGTTTTGGTAGAGAATTGCTCTTTTAATGGTTTTAAGTTATAGTATTTCAAGGTCATTTTATGTATAATCTCATGTTTGCAAAAATATTAGCCAGAATATATTGCTTTGACATTAACCTCTCCATGATGTTGAAAAATGTGCCAGGTACAGATTAAAATAATATAATTTGAAGAATGCAATGATATGCACATATGGCACGCATTGAAGTCCCAAATATGTGCAATTATTCTCTAATGGTCACCATTTTAGTTATCCCAAAATATGAACTATTTTAACGGTCAATCTTCAAAAGTGTTTCGGACATCTCTAACGTTAACCCCCACCTCAAGCACGCCGAAAAAAAATATGCCCAACCTCAGTTTAAGGTCCTTCGCAGCCGATCTCGGCGGCCACAAGTTACGGCCTCAAGATGGTCGTCCGGCCTCTTTTACGACCTCGAAGACGAGCCCGTTTTTGACCCCTCACATTACCATATTCTGCATCTTTACGACTCATTTGGTGTGTGGGTTTGACGGGGTGAATCGATTCTTTTTTTTTTTTTTTTGCTGGTCGACCTCTCCGTACGAACAAAAAGCTCGTGCACATATCGTAGAGGTTACATCGTACCACCCCTAACGATGAGTTTTACTTTTATGCGACCCCCATAGCCAGTTTAACGATATTTGGAATCATGCCGTACTCATTACTCATGCACCCAAAGTTTGGTTCGAAAAAAATACCAACTCGGAAATGTAGGGAAATGAAACTGCGGTGCAAAACGTTATGCGTCATGAGGGGGAATAACAGTTTTGGCCCCTCCCACCTTTTTTTTTTTTGAATATTTCGGTTAAAAAGTTAAATGACCGTAAAACGATTTTACTGGACGGTTTAAGATGCGGTACGTGACAAGTGAAGGCATGTTTTGGGTTTTTGATTTCGATCGATGGCTTTAACATGGCTTAAAACAAACATTTGCTTAGCATTCAAAGCAAATATCAGAAATGAAAGTGCATTGTATCACATTTCATATTTTAAAGCTAGACTATTGCTCTAGTCGTTCCCACTTTAATCTCACCCACTCTTAAAATAGCCAGGAATAAGTGTGCCAGCGTTCAGTTTCTCTCGTTCTCGTTCTGTGGTTATGGATCTCTGGAAACTAAAACTCATTCATTATACCACTTTGCTAATGATGCTAACTACCCTTCCTCTGACCATTTTCCCAGAATCCTGTGTCTGTTCCAATCACTAGCCATCACTCCGGTCATCATCTCGTTAAGAATCTGGCCATGACTGGACCTCGCCACAAAAAAAAATCCCGTCCAGAAAAAAACCCTCTCCTGATGAGTTACGTTTTCTGATGAGCGCTCGGGATGAGCCCTGACCACGGTTGAGTTGGGCGGAAAGTGTGCGGTTAATTCTTGTGCTGGTCCAGAGAGAGCGAGAGGAAAAAAGTAACTATCACTAATGGGCGGGGTCCAGCGCGCCAACAACTTCAACACTTCAGAACCCATCAACACGCGGAAAGTGGTGAGGGGGGGTGGGGGAGGCGTTGGGGTCAAAGGGTGGGAATCTGTCTGTTCACACCGCCACGTGGAGCAGCACTTCTGACACACGAGGAGATGCTTTTGATTTGAGGGGGCTGCCGCTGATGATGAAACTGCTTCATCAATGGTCACTTGACCTTCGGGCTCATCAGCGGAAAGTTGTCGGGGTAATTGAAGAGGAAAACTTTGTTTTTGTAAGCGTGTCTGAAAATAAATCAATCACTACAGTCGCGAAAAATTAACAGTAGTTTGATTAGAAATGAATCTTCAAAAACTATTGATCATGTCATCATGTCAAAAACGATGACTTACTCAAAAAAAACTAGATAAGGTAAAACAGGGATTAACAAGCTATAATTATCGGACAATCTTGTTTGTAGATAATGGTTCTGTCAGTCTTAAATAGGAGACTTTGTTTTTGCTTTTGCCTATGGACATGAGATAATTAGTCTTGTTCTGATCCCGTAGTCATGGTCATCGTACACAATTCGGTGAAAATGACCGTTTGAAGTGGATTAAGTTTCATTTTTTTTTTGAGGTTAGTCATTCCATGTTGAATCACGAAAAATATATCTGAAAAATTAATTGCAGTAATATTCGAAAAATTCTTCTATTGAGTATTAATTATTGATGCATATTGGCACTTCTTAGTAATATTTGATAATATTTAATAATAATAAATACTAAGAAGGGTGATTTGACAAATGTGTGCAAATTCAGCACTGCTTTGGTCGTTGCAAATATTTTTCACCACCCCCCTTCAAAGTCGGCCCGAAAAATCAGGGGGCAAAACAAATATTTTTTTTTGAAAAACTTCTAAACTTTAATGAAAATAAAAATGTAATCAACTGAAAACCAGTAAAAATGCATTTTCCAGCGTTTATAATCAGATTTAGCATGTTTGAACTCCCTTAAAAAACATTTGAATTTTTCGGAAATACCAAAAACAGTCCCTCAAAAAGTTTTTTTCCGTGATTGATCTTTCCAGAACTTATGATTGGAAACAACTGAACGCGTCTAAAATGCATTTCAAAACACTTTTTCATCCGAATGTTGACACGATGGCTTGTGATTTCAATTTTCTTATTTTTTATTTTGTTACCCTTTCATCTATTCATCTATTTTTTCAAACTTTCTGTAAATTAAACGTGTCTTATCAAAATTAGAATGGATTAAGCCTATCTTTAGCTTATTTACCCAAGTATTTAGTCAGGCAAAATATACCCCAACTCTAATTTTTTTGAACCCCCTCATGGACTAAATGTTATTTACGCCATATACTTTTTCAGTTTAGTTTAGCAAGTCTTTCTGTGTTCTTGAAAAATAACAGATTTATTGCAAATGTTAAATAAAAAAGTTTTTTTTTCCAGCATAAACAAACTCAAAAAAGACAAAATTTATTAAAAATTTCATAATTTGCTCAAATATAAAAAATATTAGTATAAAAATAGAACAAAAACCATATTTTTTCGATAACAGGCAAAAGATTTTGAACACAGTTGTCAGCCAATAGGGTGACAATAAATAAAAATGACATCAAGACAACACCCTAAGGTAATTCCTTAGGCGTAAATAAGTAACTGAGCCAATTCTGAGCCCAACCGGTTAAGGTTTAGGTGTCGCTTTAACAAATATTTTCATACAAAAACGTATTTAAATTCGTAAGGATCAACTCGGATTGTAAGGCGATCTTCGACAAAGTTGTTTGCCATAAATTTTTACAAATGTACTTGGCAATGGTCCACCACATTTAAAGCATCATATTGGCGGACTTTTGAAATTTTTGCCTTTCTCTATACTATTTTTTTGCGAATTTCTCATATAAATTTCAATGATTTGCAACCCTTAATCCTTAACCGTTTTGGCTCAAGAATGCAAAGTTACTTAATTTGACGTGAAGAATTGAGTAAACTTCAATTTAAATTTTCTTGAAAATTTAAAAAAGGATTAAAACAAGGTTTATTGAAACTTTTAAAAACTACCGAGATTAATGCTAAAATCAAAAATAAAAAATAGGGGAAGGTGGGGCAAGACGACCATATGGGGCAAGAGGAACAATCGCTCCTACGGCCGTAATTTTTACAATTTTGATTATTTCCAGTATGAGGATTTGTTGCTAGCAATGCAATTAGCTGATTCTACTACCACATAACCGCTAAAATGACGTAAACGCCACGGTGCATAAGATTTAATGAAGTTTTTTTCAAAACCTTTGTTTTCTTATAATATTTGGAAAGTACAAAATAAGGCTTAGGGTTCGTTTTAAGGCTCATTTTATCAAAATGCTATTTTTCCTAGATCAGTAGTGTCCCTACCAATGACATGCACCTATTACAAAGTATGATTTAACTTTTGGTTATTTTTGTTGAGAGCTTTAAAAAAATCTTGTTCAGGTGGGGCAAGTGTACCATATGGATTTTTAGTATGGAAAAAATTACGAATTGCTGCAAGAACATATTTTATTGGGAAATAAATACATGAAAGTACATCAAAACTGATAAACAATCGTTAAAAAACATTGTTCATACAAAGTATAGTGATATTATGAAAATTTTCTATTTATCATCGAAGTAGTATTTTTTTTTCGTAAAAACGAAAAAAATTTTAGTAAAATATTATTATTTAATCTAAAAATGAAGAAACCATTCAAATACATTCTAATCTGATGTATCTAAGTGATAACAGTTCAATTGTTAGCAAATTAACATGTTTTTTCATGCATTGTTCCTCTTGCCCCAACGGGTTGTTCGTCTTGCCCCACTAGTTGAGTAGAACGTACGGAAAATCTAAAATTTTAAAATCAATTTTTCACATTAAAAAACAGGATTTTTTAAAAACTTGTTTTAACAAAGTCTTAGTCAAGACCTAGAATAAGATGATTATAATAAAATCCGACAGATTTTTTAACTTTTTAATGGGTTATAACGAGCATTTCCTTAGCTTGTTACACTTGCCCCACTTTCCCCTACTGTAGAAATTAAAAATCATGCACAGCAAAAAAAAAATCATAAAAGGTTAAAAATGTGATGGTAGAAAATTATATCTATTTGTGTAATTTCACCTAAATTTCAAAAAGGAAAATTTCACAGGAACTTTACCACAAATTTTGGATTTCGATTAACTCAAAAGTTTGGAAGTTTGTTGATTCAAAATCTGCTACCAGGTATAATATTACCCTAATTTGACTGTGAGGTTTTATTCTGGAAATTAAAAAAAAACTAACTTAATCCACCTATGTGGTTGGAGCCTTCCTCACAACAATGGCTGTACACAAGTTTCATCTATTTTTTAGATCCGGCTTCCAAAAAGTACATCGATATCACTTAAGTGGCCATATCTCGAGACAGGGTTGCCAGATATTCAATGTTTTGCACTCGTTGGAAAGGTCTTTTGATAACCTAACCTACAATAGGTCGGATAGTGGATCCGGACATAGTTTACATACATTTAAGTGAGATCCGGCTTCAAAAAAGTACATCAATATCACTTAAGGGGCCATATCTCGAGACAGGGTTGCCAGATCTTCAATGTTTTGTACTCATTGGAAAGGTTTTTTGATGACCTAACCAACAATAGGTCGGATGGTGGAACCGGACATAGTTTACATACATTTAAGTGAGATTCGGCTTCAAAAAAGTACATCAATATCACTTAAGGGGCCATATCTCAAGACAGGGTTGCCAGATTTTCAATGTTTTGGACTCGTTGGAAAGGTCTTTTGATAACCTAACCAACGATGGGTCCGATGATAGACCCGGACATAGTTTACATACAGTTAAGTGAGATCAAAATATATGTGAAAACACATTTTTATACATAACTTTTGAACTACTTATCGAAACTTCAATCCAGAGTTCGGAAAACCACTCACACTCACAAATCGAGTAGGCTTCCTCACAGCAAACACTCTCGATACTCACCGTGAGTGTGAGGGCTGAGTAAATTTACTCATATTTGAGTAAAATGAGGGTGTGAGTAGGCCGTTTCCAACAATTTGTTATTTACAAAATCAATGACAACATCAATTTAAAATCATGTGTCTTTATCAATCGGTTGTACATTGGAGGTAGCGTCAATGTCTATAAATCCGGAGGTTCAGGGTTGGTATTAATGTGATATCAATATTTTTTTTGTCTGTCTGTAATTTTTTTTTCATTGCTTCAAAAGAAACCTTGGATTGTCAAAGTCCAATGGATGGGCAATTAATTTCATAATTTTAAGATTGGTGACCGGGCGAATCCGTTGTGGATAGACCTACCGCAGGACAAATCGGAGGCCGCAGACGGGGGCAGCTTCTGCGGGTGGATGTTGGCAGCCATACCAAAAGAAGATGGCCGTGTTGCTGTGGGTAATGGTGGTCACTCCCTTCGACAGCTGTGCAACTGTGGCTACTCCCGGTCGCTGACAGTTCTACCAATATGTCTTGCCTAAGAACCAGGACACGCCAGTGGAGCCTCAGCAGCCGCCGGTGGCCCTAGCCTAAAGCTGTTATAGCACTGGATCGGCCTTTTTAGTTTTCAGTGATCCTCCAAGCCAAAGCCACCGGCGGCTACTGCAACTTCTTCGGCATGTCCCGATGCTGAACCAAAAAACATTTGTACAACTGACGACGACCGGGAGTGGCCACTTACCTCAGCAACACGGCCATCCACTGCTGGTAAAGCTGTAAAAATCCACCCGCAGAGGCATCCCCCGTCTAAACAACCTCCGACCTATCCGTCGGTAGGATAGCTGGAAGTTGACAACAACCTTTGTGGTTTTTAAACTCGCTGAAAAAAAAAAACAGATAAAAATCAGGATTTGAACCACTGTGATACAAAAACTTCTAATTAATAGCACTGGGCCTCTACCATCAGGACTACTTTTTCGCTGTTGAGTGAACAAGGAAATCACCGATGTACAGTTTGACATCTCGAAATTTGTTTTCTAAAATAGCCCTCATGAGCGCTCAAAGCCCTCTTTGTGAGTAAATGAGGAAGGCCCTCACACTCACCGAGAGTGATGAGTAATTTACTCGCAGGTAACTTAGTTTTTCCTCATAGTTGAGTACCTCGTGAGTGAGTTTCCGAACTCTGCTTCAATCTGTATAAAACTCGATCTATGGGACCCTAAACCAAGTCGAATGCAACAAGTTCGGGTCAAATCGGTTCAGCCAGTGCCGAGAAACATGAGCTAGTTTGTTGGTCACATACATACATACACACACACATACACACAGACATTTGTTCAGTTTTCGATTCTGAGTCGATATGTATACATGAAGGTGGGTCTACGACGTTTTTATACGAAGTTCATTTTTAGAGCAGGATTATAGCCTTACCTCAGTGAGGAAGGCAAAAACAGTAGAGCAATTCTGTGTCTGCCTGTGTGGATCAATCGGACCGCGCACTGGACTCACAATTCAGAGGTCGCCGGTTCGAATCCCGAGGCGGACGCAAAAAAATTCTAAGTGTAAATATAGGTTTTCGGTGCCCTCTCCCCGTGCCATACCTTCACACTTAGGAGACCCGGGAGGCGGAGTCTTGTCGCAAAAAGAACGATACACGCCTGTGAATCCGTTGACGAAACCGCAAGGTTTAAGAGGGCCACATTATAAGGTGTTACGTCGATTCCGTTTTTTCCGTTTAGAGCAATTCCAAAACAGAAATTTTTCTGGTACTTTTGTACCTGACCCTTTCCGATTTCAATAAAACTTTGTAGACATTTTATCCTCAGGAAGGTGCTGTGTCCTATCCCTCGCCTAGACCAGACCAAAATCCATGATAAAGCTGACAGACCAAATCTGTCAGACCAAGACTGTCAGACCAAAGAGCAAGAGTAAACAATCTTGGTCTTCGACGTAGGTGCACACAAATCAAGAAAAGAAAATTTGAAAACGAATTTTATTTTTCCAATTCAATGACTTGGTTTGGACTGCAAAATTGAATGGACGTCAGAAAATGATTAAACAGTGAGGCGTCCTGTACACCGACAATTAAATAAGCAGTTAAAAGCCTTATTCTTCCACTTTAATTTTTGATCGCGTTTTCGATTTACACCTGAAAAATCTTGAAATTATTTATTCGGATTTGTGATTCCTCTCTTTCCACCATTCCCTTGGTTATCCTAGGCATATATCAGCCATTTTTGTGTATATGGAGTCAATTATATTCGAATATAACATTTGAGAAGGGCGTATGTTATTTGAATATATTTGTATTTTGCAATTTAAAAATTACTGAATCTCAAAGCCATTGCATCGTACCAAAAAGTGATGAAAATCATACTTGAAATAAATTGGACGGGCTTCCTGAAATAAAAATACACACTTATATGAGATTTTTTGATTTTTAAGTTTAAAAATTAAATTTAAAGGTGATGTAACGATTTTTTTTCGTTCAAAATTTTTGAGGAAGTAGACTAAGATGTTACAAAATGATTGACGAAAAATGCAGGATGATATGTCTCTCCTAAAAAAATACAAAAATCATTTAATGAAACCGTTGTTTTAAAAAGTGGTCTGAACGTCTAAATTTTTACAAACCGATAGCGGGAATCGATTCTCTAGACAATTTTACATAAAAACTCCTGATTTGACATTTTATTCATAAGAAACATATAAATTTTGTTCATCGGTTATAAAAGCAAAAACAAACAAAGAAGAAAATTGAATGTTATCAATTTACAATGTTTATCCTGAATACTTTTAGAGAAAAATATTTTACTGATTTATTACAAATTAAAATCATAAAGATATATTAATCACACTCCTTGTCAAACACAATAAAAAGAGAATCTTAGAAAATAAGGTGTACTCATATTTGGAGAAAAAAAACTTTTTCTGATTCATAATCTGTCAACATTCCCAGATGCACCGCGAGTTTTAACAGGTTGAATTAGACTCCTTGCAAAAAAATATTTTCAGATTTTTAATAATCATATTATTTGTCCCTATTGAACATGGTTTAAAAATCTGATAATTTGTTTTTCAAAATATTCAAAACTATCTCAAAAGCTTGACTACTACTATGAAAAATCTTATTAATGGTTTCCAAGATATCATCGATTGGAAATTCAGGGCCAATCGGGTAAAATTTAAAAAAAAACTCATTATTGGTAATATTTATTCCTTGACAGACCTTATTTCAGCAACCCAAGGTCGGATCAACAATGTCCAAAAAATCTAATTATTGATAATTTTCATAGCTTTTCGAATATGTTTTGTTCAAAGATGGCCAAAGACACTATAACAAAAAAATACAGTTTTGTTGAATACTTTAACCTAAAAATGGGACCATCCATAAACCACGTGGACACTTTTTTGGAAATCTCGAACCCCCCCCCCCCCCTTCGTGGACAATTGTCCATACAAAAAAATCTTTTTTGTATGGACCGTGGACAATCGCCAACACCCCCTAAGGTGTCCACGTGGTGTATGGATGGTTCCAAATAACAGTAACTCATAATCGGTGTACCTTAACAAAATTTTACGACAATATTTTTTGATTTCCAATTCGAATTTTACAGTTAAAATGTTTTTTGTTAGAATTTTAAGTGTATGCATTTTTGATACTTAACATTTTTTTTTCAAGAAATCATATAGTTTTGCCTTTCTTATTAAAGATAGGTATAGGTTTTACTTTATGGCTGGACGTCATGAATTTTCATCGGAAAAATCGTAAAAAAATCACACTGCATCGATTTTCGACTCTCTATCGATTCACCTTGACAGAACTCGTCTATCTCCAACCCTCGAATTTTGAGAAAATATACTCCCTACCATACTACCTACCATAAGAAAAAAAATTCCTGGTGACCTTCGCCAACATTTAACGATGCTAATTTTATCTGAATTTTCTTTCTACATTCAAAGTACAGACCATGAGTGGGCATCTGAAACAAATTTGACATCTATCGGCAATACCGATCAATTTTCAGAACGATTTATTTTTTGTCTTTATTACTAAAGAAAGGTATAGGTTTTACTTTACAGCTGGACATCATTTCCATTTTCGTTATATTACGATTCAGCATGAATTGTTATTGGATAAAATCGCCAAAAAGTCACACTGCATCGATTTTAGACGCTTCGTCGCCAAGTAGACGAGTTGTCAAGTTGAGCTTCGAATACTGGCGCGAGGATGCCCTCGCATATTGTTTGTGGCTCGAGATATATTTGTTTTGCAGTAGCATGCCTATCGATGTCTTGTTAGCATTGAAGGTATCCTAGGTTTTCGGTTTCTTTTGCCCTGTCCAACGTTTATGCAAAAACTTTTGTGACATAGGACTTTTATCCGACTACAATCAATTTGTTTCCCGTGTGCTCCTAAAATAGCCTAAAAGTAGGCTTCGTTTTTTCGTGATTTCGTAAGTTAATTTAACAGAGTACTTTGGATTCCAATAGGAGCTTCCTAAGCTTTTCATCGTTTATATCGTTTTCACGCCAATGGATATCTACCTAAGGTACTCGCGGTTGAGTGTGTAGTGGGGCGGTTGTAAAAATAGCATTCTCTCACTCTGTCACTTTCATAGAAGCTGAATGGCAAACTTCCCTGCACCGTGCGGCACACGCGGTTCACTTGTACCTCGGTTTTGCTTTGAATTTATTGTTTCGTGTCTGGCACTTATCCGTGGCATGAACCCAGTGAACCACCTTGTCTCATACGCTGGGTTCATGCCACGAGTGAGTGCCAGACACGAAACCGAACTGAGAAAAGCTAACCGAAGCTAGAAAATTAAAGCGGCGGTTTGCGTTATCACTGGCGCATGGGAAGATTGCTGTGTTCGCGTTTGTCATAAACACTTATTTGAGCTTTTTATGAAGAAACAAATGATGCAAAATGGCTTATTTGGACTTAAGGAATCGATGGATAGAGATTCAAATAATTGCTCAGATTTAATTTTAAAGTTAATTTTGTGACGTTTACGTTCAAAACAAGAAAATGAAGCACAAAAAAAGCTCATTAACATCTACACTACATGCCATTTGCCGTGGAATCACTCCATTATCCCTATTTAGCCACGTGTCATGTCAGGAGACCGGTGAGGTGGTGTCAAGGATGATCCTTTGGGAGTTTCATTTATTAAACGAGCATCGCGTGTACCCTAGCTAGTGCCCTTTTTTTGTTGCTGTCCGTGTGGCGGCTGCTTCACCTGTCCGTGTCGTGAAAATGGCTGATTGATGTAATTGATAAATGGGGAAAAGTTGTTACCCTCCGTAATTATGGGTGCTCGGTGGAGGCAAACACAATATACCTAGGAATTAGATGGGGATCCAGGGTAGGATTTGAAGTGGAAAGAAGTGAGGAAACAGGAAAATGATCAGGAAATTGAACTGATGGTAGGTGTTGAACTTGACACGTCCTAGGAACAGTGCTACCAGTTTAAATTAAAATTAGCAAGTTGATATGTTTTTTTAAAGAGTTGTTGTTTCAAGTACGTTAAAAAAACGCAGAAAAAAATCAAATAATTTTGACCAGAAAACAACGAATAAGAACCACTGTTGAAGCCTAAGTGTTGTCAGTTTTGCTGCGGATGAATTTTTAAACAGTGATCACATCGCGGCTTAACGCTCAACAGCAGTAGAAAATGAGTTGAGGTGAGAGAGAGATCTCAATCAGCGCCCCCGGTTCATTAGGCTCATTAGGACTCTTGTAATGGGTACTTTCCGGACCATTGCAACAGGGAGAGCAATAACAGATGGACAGTTGTGATAAAAGCGAAATGGCGCTTATTACGGTAAATGAATTATGGATTCTTAATGGGATTTAACTGGAGTCATTAATGTGGGATGATATTTCAATTGAAATTCTTTAAATTTGGTTTATCTAGTAAAACTAACATCAACGAACATCCTAATTTCACCTTAATTTCTATAGAGAATCAGGGTGCCATAACCTCAAACTGTACAAGAGTCTTGTATTAACACCACCTAACATGGCAATTAATTAAATCTAGCTAGAATATTCCACCGAATCCAGCATGAAAGCTTTCCAGCAAAAGGGTGAAACTTTTCCCGGGTTCGAACTTTCATCAAAATCCAACCGGACTCCCCACCCCAAAATGCTAGCTTTCATCGTATTGGTGGAAAGTTCGTCGTTCCAAGTTTCCTCGCGTTCGATGCTTGATTACACACCCTAGGCGCTATCCCTCCAGGATGCTGCTGACCTTCGCCCTCCAGGCGAGATTTGGCCAAACATCGTTTGAAACAGTGTGCCAAAGTGCAACACCACGAGACCACCCCGGCCAGAATCAACGCATTCGAGAGGCTTCGGAGTTTCGGATAACCGCCGGAAGTTTGCGCCGCTCGTTGCCAATGAGGAAAGTCAACGATAGCGGCGCGGGGCCAAATCATGCATGACTTTGGATCAACCAGAGCAAGTGTTGATTTAAGGGGAAAGGGTGGTAACGTACCTGGTTCGCGATGATGCGATGAATTTTGTGTTTTCGAAGGGATGCTTGATTTTGGATTTTTATTTGAGTGTATATTTTTTATTATAAATTTCTTGTCATGGATTGTTCCACATTACAGATCATATTGAAAAAGCGTATCGATCAAAAATTAGCCAAAAATCATGTTTTAAACAAATCTTTTTTTTTTTAATATTCGGAAAGAGAATTCTTTTATCATCGGATGATTTAAATTTATGCTGAGCAATTCCCTACGAAATCGACCGAGATTGGTGAGAATTATTGAAAAAAAATTGATACATTGAAAAGTGGCCGGTATCATAATAAACTTTTTAAACGAAAAAATCAATTTCTCTAAACCCATAATTTTTATTAATGATTTTTTAAACTTTTTTAAGAATAATCATAAATTTTGTACAGGGTAACTTTTGTCCCTAATCACGAATCTGAGGTCCGGTTTTTGATATCTCGTGACGGAGGGTCGATACGACCCCTTTTATTTTTGAGCATGCGAAAAAAGAGGTGTGTTTCAATAATTTGCAGCCTGAAACGGTGATGAGATAGAAATTTGGTGTCAAAGGGACTTTTATGTAAAATAAGACGCCCGATTTAATGGCGTACTCAGAATTCCGAAAAACGTATTTTGCCTTTTCCACTGAGGTAAAGCTGTAATCCTGCTCTAAAAATGAAATTTTCACAGAAAGCTCTCAGACCCACCTTCATGTATACCTATCGACTCAGAATCGAAAACTGAACAAATGTCCGTGTGTGAGTATGTGTGTGTATGTGACCAAAACTCTCACTAAGTTTTCTCAGCACTGGCTGAACCGATTTTGTTAAATCAGTTGCATTTGATTTGGTTTAAATCCCATACGTACCTATCGATTTTTAAAATGTTTCGATATGTAGTTCAAAAGTTATGTATCAAAATGTGTTTTTGTATTTATCCGGATGTTGGATAAGTGACCGGTAATCGATTCAAATATCGTCACGATATACATCGTTGATTAGATAATCGCAAGACCTTTCCAACGAGCCCAAAACATCAAAGATTTGGCAACCCTGTGTCGAGTTATGACCACTTAAATGATATTTATGTACATTTTTGAGGCCGGATCTAACTTAAATGTATTAAAAATATATCCGGATCCATCATCCAACCCACCGTTGGTTAGGCAATTGAAAGATCTTTCCAACGAGCCCAAATCGTCAAAGATCTGACAACCCTGTCTCGAGTTATGACCACTTAAGTGAAAGGGTGAGGAAGGCACCAACCGCTTAGGTGGATTAAGTTAGTTTTTCATCGAAAAAACACTAGAAAAGTTTTAAAAGTCCTCACACTTTCCGTTACTCGACTGTATAAAATTTTGGAACATGTCATTTTAAGGAAAATTTAACGTACTTTTTTAAATCTTTATTGACCCGAATCTGTTTTTCATTTAGAACAAAAATTTTCATTTTAAAATTTCGTGTTTTTCTAACTTTGTAGGATTTTTTAGAGTGTAGGGGAGTGTGGGGTAATTTGGACACCCTAAGGAAATTGCTCTGTCACGGGCTGTATGGATATTTTAAAGGAATGTGGATGACACCAGAGGATAAAAGAGACCATATTTGATGGAAAAATGTCATTTATTTCAATAAATTTAGATGAAAAACCCATTTTTATCGCAAAAATTAAAAGGTGTCCAAATTACCCCCACATTTTTGTGTGGTGGTAATATGAACACCCCTATGGGGTAATTTGGACATGCCTTGTGGGGTAATTTGGACATGCTTTGTGGGGTAATATGGACATACCTTGTGGGGTAATATGAACACCTTTTGAGGGGTAATTTGGACACATGTTGAAGAATAAGTTTAACATTTGATTTTTTGGGCATGTTTTTTATCCTTCAACCTGATTTTGTAATTGCTTTATATTTTGAAGTGTTGTTTTGCTCACAAAATTTCATCAAAGGTTTAAATAATGATTTTGTGATAGAACTATAATTCAATAGGAAGATAACAAATAGTTCAGGGTAGTATACATAATTTAATCATTAATACTGAAATGATTTAAACATTGATTCTGGATTAGGCACAAGTATAGTTTTTAGTGATTATATAGAATATAGAAATTTAGAAATATAGAAATTATATAGAGTTTATTAGCCTGAAAATATCATTTTTTTTAAATTTGACATTCTGTTGCCCTTCAAATTTAAATATTATTGTAAACCAGCATAGAAATTAGAAATGTCAAAGAAATTAATTAAAAGCAATCAACATAAGAGTCTTGTTGAACGCCAAATGTACAGTTATCAGATTTTCATCAATTCGAATATTGGAATAAATTTATCTTAATTAAAAAATAGGGGTTTTGTGAAAGTGCTCATTGCTCACATTCCTTTTTGATTGTTTTGACATATTAAATCCCTCTAAATTTATCTAAATCGCTTTAAAAACTCATCCAACCATGAAAGTAACTTTTTTGTTGCCTGACAGGTAGACTTTCAGGTATGTCCAAATTACCCCACAAGCCATGTCCAAATTACCCCATAGCATATTCTATCATAAATTGCAATTTTTGATGATAAAAATGGATAAAATGCACAATTTTTATACGTACATATCTCAGGCATCGTCCAAGCAACCCCCTTAAACATAAAATGTCCACTTTTTTGCCATATAACCCCTGCAAAACCTTATTTCCTAACCTTCAAATATTAGAATTTAAGGCAGTGCCAACCGGCCTTTGGAAACTTTTACATATTACACCAAAACTACTTAACCTATTCCGATTTTTTTGGTTTGCCCATACTCCTAGGCCATTTCTAGTACTAGCCTTATCACTTAAATTGCCGTTTTCACTTTATATCCGACGAGAACGTGATTTTTAAAGGGGTGTCCAAATTACCCCCCCTGTCCATATTACCCCAAACTCCCCTAACAATGTTCTACAAAGTTATAGAACAGACAATTACAAAAAAAAAATGATAAAGAAACATAAGTGGTTTGCTTATAAACATCACAAGTTATCGGGGTAATTCTCCGCCAACTCACACAGCAGTTGCCCCGACCCCTCTTCGATTTGCGTAAAACTTTGTCCTAAGGGGTAACTTTTAACCCTGATCACGAATCCGAGGTCCGTTTTTTGATATCTCGTGATGAAGGGGCGGTACGACCCCTTCCATTTTTGAACATGTGAAAAAAGAGGTGTTTTTCAATAATTTGCAGCCTGAAACGGTGATGAGATAGAAATTTGGTGTCAAAGGGACATTTATGTAAAATTAGACGTCCGATTTGATGGCGTACTCAGAATTCCGAAAAAACGTATTTTTCATCGGAAAAACACTAAAAAAGTTTTAAAAATTCTCCCATTTTCCGTTACTCGACTGTAAAAAAATTTGGAACATGTCATTTTATGGAAAATTTAATGTACTTTTCGAATCTACATTGTCCCAGAAGGGTCATTTTTTCATTTAGAACAAAATTTTTCATTTTAAAATTTCGTGTTTTTTTTAACTTTGCAGGGTTATTTTTTAGAGTGTAACAATGTTCTATAAAGTTGTAGAGCAGACAATTACAAAAATTTTGATATATAGACATAAGGGGTTTGCTTATAAACATCAAGAGTTATCGCGATTTTACGAAAAAAAAGTTTTGAAAAAGTTGGTCGTCATCGATCATGGCCATTCATGGTCACTTGCGACAGACACGGACGACGAAACAAAGAGAAACGCAAAAAGTAACTTTTTCAAAACTTTTTTTCGTAAAATCGCGATAACTCGTGATTTTTATAAGCAAACCCCTTATGTCTATATATTAAAATTTTGTAATTGTCTGCTCTACAACTTTATAGAACATTGTTACACTCAAAAAAAAAAAACACGAAATTTTAAAATGAAAAATTTTGTTCTAAATGAAAAATGAATCAATGCACAGTGGTCAGATCGCAAAATTAAGTGGAAAATGGATTTTCCGAAAAATGGTGACGTTTTGGAGCTTTGGTGTCTTCAGAAGAGTTGTTGCAAATGGAAGGGCAACTTTTGGTTTGGTTCAAAATTAGGTGGTTCACGATTAGGGTGATTTTGAAAATCTAACTTTCAGGAATTTTGGGAATTTTTTGTCTTCTAAAAGTTGATGGGCTTGCCAATCCAAGCAACTTTGTCGAAGACACCAAAATTTTATCTCGTAATCTACGCCTTCTATGACCAAATTTATAAAAGCATCTGAGCAAACCTTCAAAAATCAGTTTTGAACGTGGCAATTCAGGGTTAACTTTTAGAAAAGTGATATTCGAGCACTTTTAGAGCTCTACAAAACAAACATTTTCATTTTTGACATGTCAATTTGGACTTAAGGGTCAAAGTTACAGCCATTTTAAGGTAAAGATGCAAATTTAAAACTTAAATATCTCAAAATGGCGCAAGCCAAATTTTAAGCACTAGGTTGCATTTGAAAGAAGAGATCTAGCACTACAAACGCTGAAAAATCTCAGGGTGTTTTTCTTTAAACTTGAGATATCTTCATTTGAAAAGTCTAATTTTCAAGGAAAACCATATGGGACCACCCTAACGAAATTCGAAAATTGTCCAAATATATTTTTCCATGTAATTTCGCTGAATCTGAATCTGCCCTCAGAATTGAGCCAAAATGTCAACAAATCGATTTTGGTCATATTTTGGGTTTCCATGTAAATTATCATTTAAACCCAAAATATGACCAAAATCGATTTGTTGACATTTTGGCTCAATACTGAGGGCAGATTCAGCGGGCAAAATTACATGGAAAACATATATTTGGACAATTTTCGAATTTCGTTAGGTGGTCCCATATGGTTTTCCCTTGAAAATTAGACTTTTCAAATGAAGATATCTCAAGTTTAAAGAAAACACCCTGAGATTTTTTCAGCGTTTGTAGTGCTAGATCTCTTCTTTCAAATGCAACCTAGTGTTTCAAAATTTGGCTTGCGCCATTTTGAGATATTTAAGTTTTAAATTTGCATCTTTTTACCTTAAATGGCTGTAACTTTTGACCCTTAAGTCCAAATTGACATGTCAAAAATGAAAATGTTTGTTTTGTAGAGCTCTAAAAGTGCTCCGAATATCACTTTTCTCTAAAAGTTAACCCTGAATTGCCACGTTCAAAAACTGATTTTTGAAGGTTTGCTCAGATGCTTTTATAAATTTGGTCATAGAAGGCGTAGATTACGAGATAAATTTTGGTGTCTTCGACAAAGTTTTGATTGGCAAGCCCATCAACTTTCTAGAAGACAAAAATTCCAAAAATATTCCTGAAAAGTTAGATTTTCAAAATCACCCTAATCGTGAACCACCCTAATTTTGAACCAAACCAAAAATTTGCAACAACTCTTCTGAAGACACCAAAGCTCCAAAACGTCACCATTTTTCGGAAAATCCATTTTCCACTTAATTTTGCGATCTGGACCACTGTGCAATGTAGATTCGAAAAGTACATTAAATTTCTCATGAAATAACATGTTCCAAAATTTTTTACAGTCGAGTAACGGAAAATGGGAGAATTTTTAAAACTTTTTTAGTGTTTTTTCGATGAAAAATACGTTTTTTCGGAATTCTGAGTACGCCATCAAATCGGGCGTCCAATTTTACATAAAAGTCTCTTTGACACCAAATTTCTATCTCATCACCGTTTCAGGCTGCAAATTGTTGAAAAACACCTCTTTTTTCGCATGTTCAAAAATGGAAGGGGTCGTACCGCCCCTCCGTCACGAGATATCAAAAAACGGACCTCGGTTTCGTGATCAGGGACAAAAGTTACTCCTTAGGACAAAGTTTCACGCAAATCGAAGAGGGGTCGGGGCAACTTTTCCCGATTTCGTGTGAGTTGGTAGAGAACTACCCATCGTGATTTTACGAAAAAAAAAATTGAAAAATTTGGTCGTCGTCGATCATGCCCGTTCATGATCACCCGCGACAGACACGGACGACGAAACAAAAAGAAACGCAAAAAGTAACTTTTTCAAACCTTTTTTTGGTAAATTCGCGATATCAAAATTTGTGTAGTTGTCTGCCCTTCACATTTGTAGAACATTGTCACACTCTTAAAAATAACCCTGCAAAATTAGAAAAAACGCGAAATTTTCAAATGATTTTTTTTGTTCTAAATGAAAAAATTACCCTTCTGTTTTGAGAAAATGCACCGTTCTCAAGATAATACCACATTATGTGAAACGCTCGATGGATTAGCTGAGAATTTAAGCATTCGTTTTTTTTTTTGTATTTTTGAATTCGGCTGAAACTTTTTTGGTGCCTTTGGTTTGCCCAAAGAAACCATTTTGCATCATTAGTTTGTTCATATGAATTTTAATTTCAGCTGTCCATACAACAATGATATATGAAAATCAAAAAAAAATGTATCTTTTGAAGGATTTTTTTGATCGATTTGGAACTTTTAGCGAAGTTGTAATCATCGATGAGGACTACACTGAAAAAAAGATGCACGTTGAAAAATAATTTGGTGAACCTTGATATAGAAAAAAATACACTGTTTTATTTGTTTTTATTTCCTGATATGTTTTAAGAGACATCAAATGCAAACTTTTCAGAAATTTTTAGAAAGTGCAAAAAATCTATGACCAATTTATGAATTTTTAAATCAATACTGATGTTTGAAAAAATCCAAATATTGGTCGCAAACATTTCTCAACTTCTTTTTTCGATTTAAAATTGAATTCACAACCAAAAAGTACCTGAGTGAAATTTTGATAAAGTGAACCGTTTTCTAGTTATAACCATTTTACGTAACTAATTTGAAAAAAGTCTCAGTAATTAATTTTTAAAATTGGTGGCCATGTTTGTCCAGCTTTGAAAAAAAAAAATGTTTGAAGAGCTGAGAAAATTCTCTATATTTTGCTTTTTAAACCCATCATTTTTTAATGTCGATATCTTAGCAAATAATGGTCCACGTTTTTCGAAAACAATATTTTCAAAAGTTTTAAATCAGGACTAACATTTCAAAAGGTCATAATATTGAATGGAAGTATTTTTTTTTTGCAATTTGTTCGTCAAAACATGGATTTTTTAAATTCATGATTGTAATTAACTTTTTTTTCTAAAATTTATATTTTATTTATATTTTTCCCGTATTTAGGAGCCTTATGATGAGCATTTTATTCTACGAAATACTAAACTTTTTTTTTAGTTTTTCTTGTTTCATTTTTAGTATTTATATTCGAATTTATCTTTTTGAGTTATGTTTGTTTCTGATAGTATTTCGCCATTCCTACCACCTCGTACCTTGTGAATTTTTAGTTTTTGATGTTTTCACAGGTACTTTTTCATTTTTGTCATGTTTTTCAGTTTTTCAACTCTGGAATCAAACCATTATCAATTAAATGGTTTAAGTTGCTTAGAGACATAGTCTGGGACAGTACAAGAAATACTGCATACTTATTTTTACATATAATGTAGAAAATATTTGTGAAAACACAGCCAAAGTTGAACCCACAAAAAGTATATTTTTAAAACCATTGGCAAAATCTCATAGAACAAGTCACACTTCCAACCCTTAAATATTCTTATCATTTTTTTTTTTATCAATTTTTTTGTGCAACAAAGTTTCTAAAAATGTATAAGAATTGACCTGACCTACAAAATATGAAAAAGACTGCGCAGGCTCAACTCGAGGGGAGTCATGATTTTTGCTTCATGCCTCCCCTCGAGTTGAGTCTGCGCATGATTTTTTTTGTTCGGTGTAACCAATACACGGAGAAAAAAGAGTTCCGAAAATCGTGAACAAGCGTTCATGAAAATGGGAACCGCGAACAAAGTGTTCAAATTTCATGGTACGTTTTTCAAAAACGTACCATGAGATTTGAACACTTTGTTCGTGGTTCCCAATTTCATGAACGCTTGTTCACGATTTTGGGAACTCTTTTTTCTCCGTGTAATAAGGGTCATTTTTTACATTAAAGTTTTCATTATAGTATTTCGTGTTTTTTTTTTAATTTTGCAGGTATACTTTTAGAATGTAATGACCAAAATGGCAGATTTCGCTAAAAAAAAATGGTTGAACCAACTAAGATGTAAACTGTAGCAGAAAGTATTTCAGTATTTTTTATCTTAATATATCGATCTATTTTTTCAAATCATGAAGCACTGTTCACCCCTACTTAACCAAACAATCATCCACTGATGCGATTCAAACTAAACCGTGACAAGACCTTCACCTTCAGACTGCTGGCAGGGTGGAGCACAAATTTGATATGGCCACATCCTAATCACAACATCCTTCAGGGCAACACCACACATCAGCTGGAAGCAACGATGTGGTATCAGCTGGAGATTGTTCCAAGTCGGATCATGTTGAGCGACTAACTTTGTTCGCATAAACAAACGGTTTTTTTTTTTGTCGGGATTTTCAAGGTGAAGTTGAATGAGTTGTCTGGTTATACTTTATACCTATGAATCTGATGAATTATATTCATAATTGATCAATCAACCACAAAATCACAAACTTTATTCACACATTAATGATCTTAATCTTCTAAGTATCGTTTCGCAGAAACCAATACATGCTTCAGGTTCATTTCTTTCCAATATCGCACAAACAAACTTCTACATGAACATTTATCTGCCACTGATGCAGCTTTCACCGAATAAAAGAGCACAGAGCGTTCCGCATGGGCAAAGTTTTCGCCATTTTCCCGGCTCCGTTGTACCGAAACCGGTTCAAACATTTCACATCAAGCCTTTTTCCAGCGAGTACAACTCTTGACTTTGCGTGTAACTTTTATAGGTCCTCCATTTTGCACGACTACCGAGGGAGTTTCCCTACAAAAAAAAAGCTTCCAGCGTTGCGATTGTTTAATTTCCAAGCTCAAAGCTCGGCTGAACAACATTTCTTTTTCTCGGGGGAAATTTCAAAATGTAAAAGTTGGCTTTATCGTCATGATTGTCGTCATCATCAGCGTCGTCAAAGAGGGATTTTACAGTTGGAAAAATGAGTGGGATTTCGTGCGAATCTATATCAACTCCTTTTTTGCTAGGCTCGTCACATTTGCACATCCATTGTGGGAGTGCGACTTTTTTTTTGTTTGAAAGTTGAGTAAAGCCTATTTGGGAGGGTTCAGTGGTCCTCAAACTTGTTCAATTTTCCACAGAAATTAAGCCAAACGACAATTGAATTGAAATCAATTGAAGACCACTGCCTCCCCCGAAAGCTTTCCCTCTATCCCACCCCAAAATGTTGTGCAGCTTTCCAAAGTGGAAACTGTCAAATGGGTGATAACCTACATCTCTCCTCCTTCTCTTGGAGCCTCAGTTGCCAGCGATGTACATGAACACAACCCCCGAAACAGTCACAAACGTATAAGGAACATATCAATTTTTCGGAATTAGAGCGAATCCGTTCTGTAAGGAGGGATTCGCTGGCAGGACTCTTCCGGCGCAGTGTTTATCACTCCCCTTGCAGAGCTGGGCTAGGCTGGGGTGGTGGCAACGGGCATAACGAGCAACGGGGTTTATCGCGGGGTACAATTTAGAGAGGGCACAGAATATGTCACACAGCTTGTTTTGAACGTGGGGTGGTCCTATTTTGATAATTTTTAAGTTCAATTTTTCGCAATAATTAGAAAAGTAGAGTTAAATTCTGAAACTTGTTCAATGTTAGTTGTTCATTGGTCGTAGGTCATGTAAATTATCATTTTTACAAAAATGATCAAAAGAATTATTCTTACCTATTTTTATTTACCAATTTGCCAACGCCACAGTGTTCGGAATGGCAAAATTAAGTGGAATAAATTGATAACTCCTTTATTTGACGTCCTAGCGAAATGGTGTCTTCGGAAGAGTTGTTGTACTTGATAAGGGCTATCTTTTGAAGTTATTGACATACAGGGTGACGACCTTCCAGGGTGTCAACCAAAAACTAACTTTGTTGGATGACGTTGATCAATTTACCCTTCAATTTACCGATTATTACCAGGTTTTCAATAAGATTCCGCTTAAAAATTATAAATAAATTGATTAAAAACAATCAAACTAAAATTGAGTTATCTAAAAATAGACACCGATAGACACGGAGATATTTTCAGGAAATGTAGTTGAAAGTGAGTACTTTCAGGTGCATTGTTCGGTTTTGCGCCAAAATGCGCCATTTTGAAAACATAGCAACTTGAAAATAGGCTCAAAATCACCTAAAAATTGTTATAACTCCTCAATAAAGGCTCAAAACATTTTGCTGTCTTCGGCAAAGATGTGTAATTTTATTTCATAAACAACTCTCCAGAACATAGTAGGCCGCTAAAATGCTAACATTTTGAGTTATCACCAAAAAAGTGCTTTTTTGGACCATTTTTGCAAAAATGGCGTATATCTCGAATAGATTAAGAGCTACAAATTTGACGCCTTCGACAAACTTTCATGAAATTTTCTCCTCTACAACTTTGCCGAAGACACCAAAGCCCTACAACGTCATCCAACAAAATTAGTTTTTGGTTGACACCCTGGAAGGTCGTCACCCTGTATGTCAATAACTTCAAAAGATAGCCCTTATCAAGTACAACAACTCTTCCGAAGACACCATTTCGCTAGGACGTCAAATAAAGGAGTTATCAATTTATTCCACTTAATTTTGCCATTCCGAACACTGTGCAACGACGCCAAATTCACCAACAAATTTGTTAAATTTGTTAAATTTGTTAAATTTGTTAAATTTGTTAAATTTGTTAAATTTGTTAAATTTGTTAAATTTGTTAAATTTGTAAAATTTGTTAAATTTGTTAAATTTGTTAAATTTGTTAAATTTGTTAAATTTGTTAAATTTGTTAAATTTGTCATTCCATCTGAAGCGGAACAGCATTTGAAAATTACCCTCTCCGATCCTGCTCAAATTTGGCAGGGCTGTTGATACTATCAAAACATGCAAGAATCCCGAATTTCATCCAAATCGGACCACCCCCTCAATTTTTGTACCCTCCCAAAAAATCGACTTTTTGGCGATTTTTGAGCAAAACCCCTATCTTCAAACGGCGATAACTCAGGAGCCACAAATCTTAGAGGGTCGGTCTTAAACTCAATTTTGAAGGAAATTGAACGTAGAATCCATTTCCGTGATCAAAATGTTGATTAATTTATTTTTTCTACCTGTATTGCGCAATTGAAAACTTTAAACGGCCGTATCTATAAACATCCCAACTTATTTTTTTGATTTGACCTCACCATCGTGTTCCCCGGCCAATTTTACATAAGAATCACTTATCGACAGAAATGAATATGTTTCGTTCCAGAGATATCGAATTTTAAAGTTTAGTGTTTTCGAGATTATCCACATCAGCTTCATTCGCCGCATCTGCTAGAAGCACACAAGCGGGCTGATCAATAACTGCTACCTGGTCATTTATTGAAATAATATTTCATCATGAATAATCTTTATCAATTTGGACAAAAAATAACTGTATAACACTGTAGGAAACTGGAGTTTAATCGCGAATGTTTATTTGCTCAAAAAAATTAATTAGGTGAATTTCTGTGCTAACCCACAGGACAGAGTAATAACGACACACAGTAAAGGGCAGAATTGGATTCCGACGAAGCGAGCAGGAAAATGCAATTAATCTTGTTAGTAACACTAAACAATAAGTGCACGATTGAGTAAAAAATATGAATTAAAATGAATAAAATTTGTTGATACGTTGTACTCTAGTGAAGGACACAAGGAGTAGGAAAAGGATTTCTGGAAATTATAAAACTGAAAAATGTAAGAAAATCACAAAGTTTGATCTGCTGCAAAGCTGCTAATTCCCCTAATTTAGTTGCGATGATTTCGACACCGTCCGAACAACAGTTTTTTTCTTCTTTCATTCTTGGATTCTTGGAACACAATACGGCTGCTGTCCTCACGTATAAGGATTTTTTAAATTAAATGTACCTTGACCAAAATCATCTTTTAATCAAATGAAGCTGGCTCACAATATAAAAATTGATTTAATATGATCAATCTTTTAAACCATAAATCAGATTTGCCAAATTATGGTAAAGTGTCAATAATAAACTTTAATAATAATAATAATAATAATAAAGCAGGTTTTTGGGTTTTTGCTAAATGGCACTATTTTGCTACCGCTTATGATAAAGGCCCTAGTCATGGCCTCGGAGGTACTCTAAAACGGTTAGCAACATGTAAAAAACGGTGCATTCAAAATAACCCAATAAATATTCCTTTCACAAAAATAGATTGATCAAGGTAGGGGAACAGCATCTAATTCCAGCGTTCCTCTAATGTTGCCATATCAGCGCTTTGGCATTCAATTACAGCTGATTAAAAACGTTTTCAACTGAAATCGAGAGATAAATAGCTCAATAAGAAGTGAACAAGCAAGTTTCTATCAAAAGTTTTGCAAAATTTGTTGTTTAAATAGTGAAAATAAGCAAATTGAACGAAACTAGGAGCGAGGACTTAATCTGCCAAACATACGAGAATTTCCCCTATTAGCCATTTGAATAAATATTTGCGTAAAATTATAAAAATATAAATTAAATTAATCATCTCCCAGAACACCAGGTAGCAGTTATTGATCAGCCCACCTGTGATCTAGGATGTAGGTAATCTCGAAAACACTAAACTTTAAAATTCGATATCTCTGGAACGAAACATATTCATTTCTGTCGATAAGTGATTCTTATGTAAAATTGGCCGGGGAACACGATGGCGAGGTCAAATCAAAAAAATAAGTTGGGGTGTTTTGAGATACGTCCGTTTAAAGTTTTCAATTGCGCAATACAGGTAGAAAAAATAAATTAATCAACATTTTGATCACGGAAATGGATTCTACGTCCAATTTCCTTCAAAATTGAGTCTAAGACCGACCCTCTAAGATTTGTGGCTCCTGAGTTATTGCCGTTTGAAGATAGGGGTTTTGCTCAAAAATAGCCAAAAAGTCGATTTTTTGGGAGGGTACAAAAATGGAGGGGGTGGTCCGATTTGGATGAAATTCGGGATTCTTGCATGTTTTGACAGTATCAACAGCTCTGCCAAATTTGAGCAGGATCGGAGAGGGTAATTTTCAAATTTGCATTTTTTCGTGCACAGTTGAGATGGAATGACCCAAATTTGTTAAATTTGTTAAATTTGTTAAATTTGTTAAATTTGTTAAATTTGTTAAATTTGTTAAATTTGTTAAATTTGTTAAATTTGTTAAATTTGTTAAATTTGTTAAATTTGTTAAATTTGTTAAATTTGTTAAATTTGTTAAATTTGTTAAATTTGTTAAATTTGTTAAATTTGTTAAATTTGTTAAATTTGTTAAATTTGTTAAATTTGTTAAATTTGTTAAATTTGTTAAATTTGTTAAATTTGTTAAATTTGTTAAATTTGTTAAATTTGTTAAATTTGTTAAATTTGCTAAATTTGTTAAATTTGTTAAATTTGTTAAATTTGTTAAATTTGTTAAATTTGTTAAATTTGTTAAATTTGTTAAATTTGTTAAATTTGTTAAATTTGTTAAATTTGTAAAATTTGTTAAATTTGTTGAATTTGTTAAATAAGTTAAATAAGTTAAATAAGTTAAGTTTGTTTCATTTGTAGAATTTGGTTCATTTGGTAAAATTGGTAGTTATGGTATTGGTAATTTTGGTAATTTAGGTAATTTTAGCAATTTTGTTAATTTTGGTAATTTATATAATTTTGGTAATTTTGGTAATTTTGGTAATTTTGGTTATTTTGGTAATTTTGGTAATTTTGGTAATTTTGGTAATTTTCATAATTTTGGTAATTTTGGGTAATTTTGGTAATTTTGGTAATTTTGGTAACTTTAGATATTTTGGTATTTTTTGCAATTTTGATATTTTGGTTATTTTGGTAATTTTCTTAATTTTGGTTATTTTGGTTATTTTGGTAATTTAGGTGATTTAGATAATTTAGGTAATTTTGGTAATTTTGGTAATTTTGGTAATTTTGATAATTTTGATAATTTTGGTAATTTTGGTAATTTTGGTAATTTTGGTAATTTTGGTAATTTTGGTAATTTTGGTAATTTTGGTAATTTTGGTAATTTTGGTAATTTTGGTAATTTTGGTAATTTTGGTAATTTTGGTAATTTTGGGTAATTTTGGTAATTTTGGTAATTTTGGTAATTTTGGTAACTTTAGATATTTTGGTATTTTTTGCAATTTTGATATTTTGGTTATTTTTGTAATTTTCTTAATTTTGGTTATTTTGGTTATTTTGGTAATTTAGGTGATTTAGATAATTTTGGTAATTTTGGTAATTTTGGTAATTTTGATAATTTTGATAATTTTGGTAATTTTGGTAATTTTGGTAATTTTGGTTATTTTGGTAATTTTGGTAATTTTGGTTATTTTGGTAATTTTGGTAATTTTGGTTATTTTGGTAATTATTTATAATTTATTATTTGTAATATATTACATTCCATCTCAACTGTGCACGAAAAAGTGCAAATTTGAAAATTACCCTCTCCGATCCTGCTCAAATTTGGCTGAGCTGTTGATACTATCAAAACATGCAAGAATCCCGAATTTCATCCAAATCGGACCACCCCCTCCATTTTTGTACCTCCCCAAAAAATTGACTTTTTGGCGATTTTTGGCCAAACCTCCTATTTTCAAACGGCGATAGCTCAGGAACCACAAATCTCTGAAGGTCGTTCTTGGACTCAATTTTGAAGGAAATCGGACGTAGAATCCATTTCCGTGATCAAAATGTTGATTAATTTATTTTTTCTACCTGTATTGCGCAATTGAAAACATTAAACGGCCGTATCTCAAAACACCCCAACTTATTTTTTTTATTTGACCTCACCATCGTGTTCTCCGGCCAATTTTACATAAGAATCACTTATCGACAGAAATGAATATGTTTCGTTCCAGAGATATCGAATTTTAAAGTTTTGTGTTTTCGAGATTACCTGCATCAGCTTCATTCGCCGCATCTGCTAGAATCACACAGGTGGGCTGATCAATAACTGCTACCTGGCCATTTATTGAAATAATATTTCATCATAAATAATCTTCATCAAATTGAGCAAAAATTAACTGTATAATACTGTAGGAAACTGAAGTTTAATCGCAAATGTTTATCTGCTCAAAAAAATTAATTAAGTGGAGCAAAATAGTGCAATTCAGCAAAAACCCCAAAACCTGCTTTATTATTATTATTATTATAGTTTATTATTGACACTTTACCATAATTCTGATTTATGGTTTAGATTGATCATATTAAAGCATTTTTTATATAGTGAGCCAGCTCCATTTCATTAAAATATGATTTTGGTCAAGGTACATTTAATTAAAAAAATCCTTATACGTGAGGACAGCAGCCGTATTGTGTTCCAAGAATCCAAGAATGATAGATGAAAAAAAACACTGTTGTTCGGACGGTGTCGAAATCATCGCAACTAAATTTGGAGAATTAGCCGCTTTGCAGCAGATCAAACTTTGTGATTTTCTTACATTTTTCAGTTTTATACATTCCAGAAATCCTTTTCCTACTCTTTGTGATCGTCCTTCACTAGAGTACAACGTATCAACAAATTTTATTCATTTTAATTCATATTTTTACTCAATAATGTATCGTGCACTTATTTTTCAGTGTTACTAGCAAGATTACATTTTCCTCTTGCTCCGTCGGAATCCAATTCTGCCCTTTACTGTGTGTCGTCATTGCTCTGTCCAGTGGGTTAACACAGAAATTCACTTCATTAATTTTTTTGAGCAGATAAACATTTGCGATTAAACTTCAGTTTCCTACAGCCGGGGAACACGATGGTGAGGTCAAATAAAAAAAATAAGTTGGGGTGTTTTGAGATACGGCCGTTTAAAGTTTTCAATTGCGCAATACAGGTAGAAAAAAATAAATTAATCAACATTTTGATCACGGAAATGGATTCTACGTCCAATTTCCTTCAAAATTGAGTCTAAGACCGACCTTCTGAGATTTGTTTTTCCTGAGCTATCGCCGTTTGAAACTAGGAGGTTTGGTCAAAAATCGCCAAAAAGTCGATTTTTTGGGGAGGTACAAAAATGGAGGGGGTGGTCCGATTTGGATGAAATTCGGGATTCTTGCATGTTTTGATAGTATCAACAGCTCAGCCAAATTTGAGCAGGATCGGAGAGGGTAATTTTCAAATGCTGTTCCGCTTCAGATGGAATGACCCATATTATGATTTTTATGTTTTTGTTAACGTTGACAGGGTTTTTGGTGTATTTTTTTCTATTTTAGCTTTGTTGATGTATTTTGCTTTAGTACAACCCTAGAACAACACTGTTGCTACTTGCGGAAGACACTGCCGAGGGCTGTGCCATATGAGAACCAGCTTTCGAGGAATGTCTCTGTTGGCCTCGGAGAAATGGATGAGAAAATACGAGTGTTGTACTTGAAAATACCACAAAGATTTCGTCGTGATTTGTTGTACATTGTCCTGCTCCCTTTCCCGGCCTGGTATGCTTAGCCTCTTTGTCTTGCTTTAGCTTTTTCTGTCTCTTTGTTTTAAGGCTTCTCTCGATTAGGTGGTTTTCAAAATGGGATTTCTTCCGGGGGGTAGATCTACCGGAACAAGAGCTTTTGGTGTGGTGGCAGCTGTGGAATTTCATTCAATTAGAAATGCCGAAGAATTAAAAGCTCTTCCGAGGGATTATGATGCTCGAGCAGAAATGTGAATGTGAGTTCGAGTAACAGATTGATGCCTGAAGGATGATGTTGTAATCTTCATCAGCAACTTGTAGATGAGCTGATACTTTTATGTCTGGATTAGTAGAATGATTCTTAGAAAAAAAATCTCCAAACAATGTCTATAAATTGCATAGCACTAAACATAGAGAATCTAATTTAACCTGGACTAATGAGCTTATTTTCCAGGAGAATCCAGTGATTCACTGGTCCCATAAATAACCTCTCCGAAAAATTCGATCCCAGCCAAAATTCACACATGACCTGGCCAAATCCGAACCTATAGCAAAAGTCGTTCACTTCTCCGAAGTGTGCCCAGACGCCGAGCGAATTTCCAAGACGCGCTTCAAAAATAGTGTGCACCAGAAGAACTTCTCGGAAGTCCTCGTGAAAACGCCGGTGTTTTTCCCCGCTCCAGCATGTGTCTGTGTGTGAAAGTAGCATAAAGTCGGAACACGGGAACCATAAATTTAATCCCTCCCCTGACCCTCCCCCGTCCCACCGCAAGCTTTTGTTCCACTTTCCGGCCAAATTCCTTCTTATACACTCGCCACTTTGTTTTCGTGTTCAGGCCCTGGCCCAGCCACGAGGGCAATGTTCGATTCGGACAAATTTTTAAGACGATCCGAAAACACTGAAAATGAAAATTTATTGCCACTGTTTGATTGTTCCGTGTATACGCTGGGCTCAGGCCTGGCGTCGGAATGGCGAGCACCGCCCTGCGGTGTGGACAGTGGCGTGAGTTTTCGGGCAAATTTGGGTGAAAAACAAGTTTTATGGATAATTTGGAGTGTCTTCCAGATCTGCATACATTTAAAATTACGTCATGATTCGGAATCCGGACACTTAGTAGCATATCATTTTTGTTATAGCTGGCAAAAAATCATGTAATATGTTGGAAATGTAGAAATATCATAAGGATGTAGTATAAACAGTCAGTTTCAAGAAAATGCATGCAAAATATGACTCTTTCTAACAATTTTTCATCAGAATTTTAAAATTAAAATAACTTGTTGTGCTTCGAATCCCGGACACTGATAAAAGCTGATTCGAATTCCGGACACTCGATTTTACTTACAAATCGCATAATTTTGATTGGCATCCTTTAGGTCTCAAATAAGCTGTTAACATCAAAACAATCGATAGTTTATATAAAAATTTGCCAGAATTTAAGGAAATCAAAACCATAACCCGGTGCTTCGAACGCCTATGAAATATTTCAAGTGAAATGTTTCGCATTTTTGGTAAACTTATAATTTTATTGTATTTAATTGTTTTGGCATTAACTACAGCGTTCAAACAAACTTTAAATAAAAGTTGATGTTGGAATTCATCAAAAAAACACAGTTTTGACATTCATAATGCGAACTTATATCCCAATAATTGATAAAACAAGATGAAGTGTCCGGGTTTCGAAGCGTCCGGGAATTTGAATCATGACGTTATTTTGTGTTTCTCTTTGTTTCGTCGTCCGTGTCTTTCGCGGGTGATCATGAACGGCCATGATCAACGACGACCAACTTTTTTAAACATTTTTTCGTAAAATCGCGATAACTCGTGATGATAACAAGTAAACCCCTTATGTTTACATATCAGAATATTTGTATTTGTCTGCTCTACTACTTTGTAGAACATTATTACACTCTGAAAAACTAATCGTGCACATTTACAAAAAAAAAAAACACAAAATTTTAAAATTTAAAATTTTGTTCTAAATGAAAAAATGACCCTTATGGGTTAATGTAGATTCGAAAAGAACATAAAGTTTTCCTTAAAATGACATGTTCCAAAAACATGTACAGTTGAGTAACGGAAATTGGCAGAGCGTAAAAAAAATTAGTGTAAGAAAAAATCGTTTTTTCGGAACATTGAGTAGCCCTCTAAATCGGGCGTCCAATCTTACATAAAAATAACACCTCTTTTTTCGCATGTTCAAAAATGGAAGAGGTCGTACCGCCCCTCCGTCACGAGATATCAAAAAACGGACCTCGGATTCGTGATCAGGGACAAAAGTTACCCCTTGGGACAAAGTTCACGCAAATCGAAGAGGGGTCGAGGCAACTGCTGTGTGAGTTGGCGGAGGTTTTCCATCTAGTTTTTTTTTATGGGAATTACATTTGGAACCTGTTTTAATGTCTATCAGTGGACAAAAACTTTACAAACTTATGCGATGAGTTATCTTATTTTAAGATCTGGCCACCCTGTCTAAAATATTAGTACTTAAAAGTGAAACTTCAAACCTGATGTTAATTTTCTGTTTTAAAATCGCTGGATTAATTTTACATCGCTTGATTTTTTAAAAACGTCCACATCAAACTCCGAAATTCACTTTCTAGTAATGCTTACAGAAAACTGCACTACAGAATTATTTCAGCAAGTTTTTTTTTCTGATTTCAGTTAAAATTTGTTTTGAGCTATAAAATTTTTAAGGTAATTTCAGCAGATTTTCATTCACTGAGAATTCCTGTAGTGCCATATTTTAGTAAATATTACCGATTTCAGTAATTTTAATTCGATGTACTTTACTGGTATACTCAATGGATTATACAATGTAATGATCTGAGGGGTGTCGTGGTAAAAATTCACTTGAAACGATGATTGATAGTCGCCTTTCTAATTATGCCGTACAATTAGACTAGTTTTACCAGCATTTAAATATTTAATATAAAAAAAAACTGGAAAATGTTTTGATCGATACAAGTTTTTTTTTGTTAGAAATCTGTATTAACCGTTTTTTTTTGTTTCTTCAAAATATTGATGAAATCCATCGGCTTACCGTTTAATAAAATAAATTGTAAGATTTTTTTTCTCAAAAGATGATTAATTTTTGAAAATATGACAACCATAATCTTTGATTCATAACAGAAGTTTATATTTTAAATTTTATGAAAACAATACCGTAAATTATCAATTTTAAAATTGAAAGAGATGGATTTTTGAAAAAAAATATTTTTCTCGATAAAAGATTATTTCAAACATCTTAGATCTCTGTGTTTTAATGAACAACATAATTTTTTTTGCTATTTCTTTTATTTGAAGAAAATAAGCACTCTACATACAAAATAAAATTGCACAATAAAATGATGGATTTTGAAAGCCGTATATTTCGATTCTGATTTTCGAATTTTAATTGGCACTTTGATTTATAGCATGATTTTTGTGTTATTATATGAAATTATTAAAATTAGCACAAGGCTTATCAACACCTCATAGAAATGAACAGATAAATTTTTGACAGAAGTTTTTTTTTTGACAGATGACTTTTGGAACATGGAACAGATGACAGATGACTTTTGGAACATGTCATTTTATGGGAAATTTAATGTACTTTTCGAATCTACATTGTCCCAGAAGGGTCATTTTTTCATTTAGAACAAAATTTTTCATTTTAAAATTTCGTGTTTTTTCTAACTTTGCAGGGTTATTTTTTAGAGTGTAACAATGTTCTACAAAGTTGTAGAACAGACAATTACAAAAATTTTGATATATAGACATAAGGGGTTTTCTTATAAACATCACAAGTTATCGCGATTTTACGAAAAAAAGTTTTGAAAAAGTTATTTTTTTTTTTTTTGAATTAAATATACTTTATTGAATCTTTCTCATAATAATTACATTTGGTTTACATAATAAGTGGTCAGCTGTGGCTCTTCAGCTTTAGTTTGCTTTTGGTGATTTAAACACTGTTCATTTTCTTAACTTTAAAAGTATATGATTTATCATTTTTGTAACACTAGGTACAATGAGGAAAAAAAAAATGTTAAGAAAACATAACCTAACCTAAAACTAACTTAAACTTACAATAAACTAAACCAATCCTTGAATCAAGGGGTATTCAGATATAGCACATTTTTCCCTGAATTTCAAACATTTTTCTTGAATCTTCTGATCCAACATTTTTACTTCTGCTAATTCATGAACCTCACTTGATCTTGTCCAGCCAGGAACATTCAAAACCATTTTGAGTACCTTGTTTTGGACACGCTGGAGCTTCAATTTATGAGTTCTAGCGCAACACTCCCAAACAGGTACTGCATACTCAATAACGGGGTAAATTATTTGTTTGTAAACTGCTAGCTTATTTTTCAAAGATAGCTTTGATTTTCTGTTAATTAAAGGATACAAACACCTGATGAGAATGCTGCACTTGTTCAATATTTTATCTACATGCTGCCGAAACAATAGTTTCGAGTCAAGTATGAGACCTAAATAGACAACTTCCTTTGACCAGGGTATTGAAACATCATTCATTTTAATCAAAACATCATCCTTTGGGACAAATCGGGCCGATTTGGAAAGTGGAAAAATGATGGTTTGAGTTTTGGCTGCATTTATGCGAATTTTCCAGTCGCCAAAGTATTCGGAAAGAACGTCAAGACCCTTCTGAAGACGGCCAACTAAATATCTGGTTATTTTACCCTTATAAATAACGGCAGTGTCATCAGCAAAAAGTGACAACACACCATTACCAGGAAGAGTAGGCAAATCAGATGTAAAAATATTGTACAGAAGTGGGCCAAGAATACTTCCTTGGGAACCCCAGCATCAATGTTGAATAATCCAGAAGCAATCCCATTCAGAAAAACCTTGAACGATCTCTCCGAAAGATAGTGCTGGATAATTTTGATAAGATACATTGGAAAACCGTATAAATACAGTTTATGTATCAAACCATCATGCCAAACATTGTCAAAAGCCTTCTCAACATCCAACAAAGCCATAGCAGTTGATTTAGACTCAAGCTTGTTCTGCTTGATGATTTTAGTTACTCTCGTAAGCTGATGAGCAGTATTATGTCCCTTTCGGAAGCCAAACTGCTCGTTCAAAATTATATTATTATCGTTGGTAAAATCCAAAAGCCTTGAATAGATGACCTTCTCAAAGAGTTTGGACAGACTACTCAAAAGACTAATGGGACGATAACTTGTTGGCGATGTTGGATCTTTTGAGGCTTCAAAATTGGTATGACTTTGCCCAGTTTCCAATTGGTAGGGAAGTAACCAAGTTGCAAACATTTATTGAAAATATTGGCTAGATGTTGAAAGAACTGATCACTCTGTTTTTCAACACTAGATTAAAATGTTATCAAAGCCTGGAGCTTTCATATTTTTCATTTGTTTAACTGCAACTTTGACTTCCTCACCAGAAACATGGGAATCTGCAGGAAATTCAAAGGTAGAGTTATTAATTGTTGAAATACTATTGGCAACTGATGTTTCTTTACGGCTGGTCATGGAAGCGCCAAGATTATGTGAACTAACAAAATGAAGCCCAAGTGCATTTGCCTTTTCCTCGGATGTAATCAAAGGAGAATCCTCAACAATAAGAGGAGGAATAGGCTTTGGTTTGTTTTTAAGAACTTTTGAAAGTTTCCAAAATGGTTTTGAATAATTCCCAAGCTGGCTTACATGTTTTGAAAATTCTTGATTTCTGATATTGTCAAGTCGGTCTTGTATGATTTTGTTCAAATTGTTTACTGAAATCTTTTTGTCATAGTCCCCAGTCCGTTGATATTGTCTCCTATAAACATTCCTAAGTCTAATCAAGTGTTTAGTATCTACGTCAATATCAGTTACCTTAAAATTAACAGGAACCTCCCGAACGTTGGCAGCCTCTGCTTGGTTGATAGCCTGCTGGATCACCTCCAGCGAACGATCAATATCAGCAGAAGTTTCCGGGTGTTGATCATAGTCGATGTTGCTGTCGACCACTTGCTGAAACTGCTGCCAGTCAACGTTGTGGTAATCTTTCCGGGTTGGTTGCCGCTGCGGAGTAACGGAAGCTCCAACCTCCACAACCACCGGATAGTGATCAGAACTCAACTCTTCAAACACCTCAGGATGAGCCACGTTCTCAGCCATATTGGTAATGAAGAAGTCGATGATTGAGTGATTCCCAGACCGAGCCACCCTCGTTGGACGATCCGGACTCACAACGTTGTAGTATCCGTTTTGCAGATCGTTGTGCAGAATCACTCCGTTCCGATTCCTCCTGCTGTTGCCCCAAACTTCATGCTTCGCGTTGAGGTCACCAGCGATGATGTACTTTGCGCTCCGCCGTGTCAGCTTCTGGATATCGCTCTTCAGTTTTGCTGCTGAACCATCTCTGGAATTCACCTGACGTGGGCAGTATGCAGCAATGAAGAGTACTGGGCCAACCGAAGTGGGAATTTCCACTCCAACGGCCTCGATGATGTCCAGCTTGAAGTGTGGCAGCCGGCGTGGCTTGAGATCACGATGAACAGCGACAAGCACACCTCCTCCTCCAGAGGTGGTCCTGTCGAGCTGCGTCGCGATCTTGTAGTTTTGCAGATAAACTTTTTCACCGGGCTTCAGATGAGTTTCCGTGATGGCAGCTACGTCGATCTCCTTCTCGCGAAGAAAATCCACCAGCTCTAAGTTCTTCCTCCTAATGGAGCAAGCGTTCCAATTCAGCAGCTTGAGGGACCTACGATCCATACTGGATGACGAACGAGGTCAGCACTTCAATCTGCTGGGTCTTGGTTTTGCATCCACGCAGTGCAGCGGACATCTGTTTGAAAATATTGAGGAGTTCGGTTGAGGTGTAAAGATCATTACCATTTTCCTCAACTGCTGGTTCTTGGGTTGGTCTTGGCTCCTGGCTGAAGCCCGGTGGTGGCGGTCTCGGCTCCTGGCTGGAACCCGGCCGTGGATGATTCATCTCAGCTCTCTTCCTGGGATCCAACGGCAACGGTGCCAAGTTCGGGACCTGGCGTCGCGGTTGAAGAGGTGGAAAATTTTGCTCCACCAGGGCTGGAGGAGTTCTACGACGCTGAGGCTGATTCTTCGTCGATGCTTGCTGCCGAATTTTCACGAACTCAGCTCTCTTGGGGCACTTTCGGTCGGTTGACGAGTGCTCACCGTTGCAGTTGAGGCACTTCACCAGCGAATCTTGGATGCACTGGGATGTGATGTGCGCATCGGTACCACATTTGGCGCAACGACGCTTCAGGTGGCAGTTCTTACCTCCGTGCCCGAAGCCCAGGCAGTTGAAGCATTGTGTGACGTCACGATGCACTGGTCGGTATCGCTCCCACGACACGATAATGTTGAAAACCGCTCGAATTGCCTTCAGCTCAGGAAGCGTCGTCGATCCCTTAGCCAAATGCAGCAGGTAGAGCTGGTCACGGTACTTGATGTCTTTGTTGCGTCGGCTCATTTTGTGCACGGCCAACACATCCAGTTTCAAAACTTTTAGCTCGGCAGCTAATTCCTCCACTGGCATGTCGTACAGACCTCTGACGACGATTTTGTACGGCTTATCCATGACGACATCATGGGTAAAGTACTCCGCCTCGTTTTCGGTCAAGTAATCCTTGACCAGTTGATAGTGCTGCCTGGATTGCACCAGCACCTTAAATCCGTCCTGACACAGACGAATGTTGCCTAGGACTTTCCCAGACTTGATGAGTTCAACCAGCCCCGCTCGAAAGTCGATCGTTGCTGCTGATTGCCGCACATAAAAAGGAGGCAGTTTCTCCTTTCGCTGTTTCACTTCATTCTCCTTTGCTTCCGCTACCTGGTCCTCGTCAGGCAGTCCAGCAAACTTGTTGTTCTTCAATAGCTGCTCCTCGTGCGACGAAGAGTTCTCCTCCTCCTCATCCATCGGTACAGTACCGTCGCTCTTTTTCGTCTTTTTGCTGTTCGATGTCACTTCCAAAAGCACCTTCCTTTTGGAAATTCCCGGTTTTTGGCCATCAGTTGAGGCCTCAACCTTCCTTTTGGAAATTCCCACTTTTTTGCCTGCTTGAGCCGCAGGTAGGGCAATATTGCCGGCGTTTTGCGCCGGGACGCGACGAGTCATGTTGATTCAGACAACCTTCACCAACGAATGCTCGGATAACAATGATTTGAAAAAGTTACTTTTTGCGTTTCTCTTTGTTTCGTCGTCCGTGTCTGTCGCGGGTGACCATGAACGGCCATGATCGATGACGACCAACTTTTTTTAAACTTTTTTTCGTAAAATCGTGATAACTTGTGATGTTTATAAGCAAACCCCTTATGTATAAATATCAAAATTTTTGTAATTGTCTGCTCTACAACTTTGTAGAACATTGTTACACTCTAAAAAATAACCCTGCAAAGTTAGAAAAACACGAAATTTTAAAATGAAAAATTTTGTTCTAAATGAAAAAATGACCCTTCTGGGACAATGTAGATTCGAAAAGTACATTAAATTTCCCATAAAATGACATGTTCCAAAATTTTTTACAGTCGAGTAACGGAAAATGGGAGAATTTTTAAAACTTTTTTAGTGTTTTTTTCGATGAAAAATACGTTTTTTCGGAATTCTGATTACGCCATCAAATCGGGCGTCTAATTTTACATAAAAGTCCCTTTGACACCAAATTTCTATCTCATCACCGTTTCAGGCTGCAAATTATTGAAAAACACCTCTTTTTTCGCATGTGCAAAAATGGAAGGGGTCGTACCGCCCCTCCGTCACGAGATATCAAAAAACGGACCTCGGATTCGTGATCAGGGACAAAAGTTACCCCTTAGGACAAAGTTTCACGCAAATCGAAGAGGGGTCGGGGCAACTGCTGTGTGAGTTGGCGGAGAATTACCCAAATAAGACATAGTCTTATCACTTACAATAGAACATCAAGCCCATTTTTTTTATATTTAAGCAAAAAGTATCAAAAAATGTTTTATATTTACAATCTAAACATTTTATAATCCCAAATTGGTATGGGAAAATGTCCCAACTGTGGTCATAAAAGTCAAAATTCTCATAAAGTCCAAATGTGGCAAACTTGACTAAAATACAAAATAAACGTTATATAATGTATTCGGAATTGTTTACAACCAAATGTACTAGTTTTTTTTAACTTAAATTTTCAGCTTTTTTGAAAATTTTAAAGAAACAAAATTTTATTTGAAAAAGATAAAATTAGTTTCAATATAGTACATTTTTTGAGTTTTTGAATCACAATTCGAAAAATTCTCTAAATTTAGTAATTTTCAACAGAACAAATTTCATAAAAAATGTGCCAGCTTTTCGTTTGTGCTTTTAGCTCAGTTTGAAATGCAATTTAAATCTATTTTTTTTAAACAAAAATATCTTTAAAGAAATTTAGGCAAAATTCTATGTGGATTTTATTAAGAATTATATGAACTTAGGAAACTAAATAAAAACAAAACAGCAACCAAAGTGATGGTTTATAAGCCGTTAAAATAATTTTTTCATCGCATTAATTCTGAAGGAATTTTTGTTCTCAATCCAATGTGTTTCAGTTGGCCATCATTGATTAATGACGATTTTCATAACTTTAAAGGAATGGGATGATCGTTCTAAACAATTTGTAATAGGAATTTTGTGAAAATATTTATAGCGACGCACAATGTGAAAAAAATCATGGTAATGATGGAAGTCTTCACGTTAATAAGAAATACTTTGACTTTCAAAGTCACCCCGGAATTCAAAATAAGAATTTTCAGAGCAACTTTTTTTAAACACTATTTAATACACATTTTTTTCAAAAATAGTGCATGGACCTTTCACCAACCTTTATCAGTTGGAAAAAATTAAAAAAAAAACTCTGAACACTGTTACCAGCTGGTTTTCATGTCTCAAATGAAAATTCGCCATTTTCAATTCAACATGTAAATATTTTTAGTTTCAAAATTTTTATTATAGTTTTTTTTTCGGTTAAACCTTCCAGTCAAAAACAACATTCCACTGTGGGAAGGCCACCCACTTAACCATTTTGGTTCGTGGTTTTGGCATTCCAATCTGCTGTGGTTACGTTGGTTCCAGGTCCGTTTTTTTTTTGGGAGGTTTCAAAATACCTTCTGTTTCCTTTTTCAGGGAAAGAAATCCAGTCGAGGTCAGTGTCGTAAACGTTGGCCGTTAATGTCAGCCACTAATTGAATAAATCGTTGCTGTGGACAGTTTTAGGGAAGAGATTTCTTTTTGTTGGAAGTGGATTTTTTTATGTTGGTTGTGCTGTGCTCAAGTTTAGAAACTATCGATATATTTTTTATTCCTTTGAACCTTTAAACTTTGAATTTGATAGACATATAGGTGAAATAAATTAATACAATAACAAGAAAAATCTTGTTTAAACATTCTGAATTCTTGTAATGAACTTTTCATCATACTTCCAATCAATCCGAAATTCCATTAACTCTACCAACTCCATCAGTTTGTTTGAAAAGCTCCCCCCAACCACATCTAACACGCATTCCCTCCAGAAATAACAATCAATCGAATCCCCCCAAAACATAAATCCCCGCCAGACAGAGTAAAACCCCGAAATGGTCAGTCAGTCAGTCGCCATCAGCTTCCCAGCAGCAGTCCCCAGATCCAATTGTGGTCAAACCCGAGCGTGGGTTGGGGTCGGAAAAGTCCACACACTAGAGTTGCTGTGTCTGACAATCAACACAATTTTCTCCGGAATCCTTCAAAACAAGAGGGCAAGAGGGGGAGGGGGTAAATCTTACACTTTTCCACACGTTTTCCCCAAAGGAATTTTTGTGCGAAAATCGGCTTAAATTTCCCGCTGAGCAAACACTCTCTCTCGTCTTGTCGGTTGTTCATCAACGGATTTGTTCAAATCGGTCAACTTTCAACGTTTTTGATAAGATTTTGCCGGGGAAAATGCGGAAAATTGTTTTACTTCGATTTTCCTCCATCGGGAATTTCGTCAAATATTGATCTTCTTTGAGAAGTCGTTGAACTTTCTTTCTTTGAAAACTTTGTCTAATCTCCCTTTTTCCAGTTTCGAGCTAATGGGATTCCGATAATGATTAATACTGTGAGAAGCACGCGAAAAAAAGGCGCCAAATATTTGCTGAAAAAAGGTCCGAAAATTGTTTGTTCCAACTTTTACCCGCCTTCATAAGCATGAACTGCACAGTCTAGACGTTGGCTGAGTAAATCATAAACTTGAACACAAAACGTCGTGACCTTTTTCAATCACAGGAGAAAAAAACCGAAATTCTTGGAGCCGACCTTGGAGTAAAGTGACAAAGTTGGCAATCCATCATCTCTACAGAGTGTTCAGACCAGAGACTTTCGAGTACATACTTCACTGGCAATGGCTAATGAAAATTTATAATACGAAAACGGCTGTTAAAATGCGAAATTTGCGCGCCAATGTTTTTTTTTTTAATGGAAAAGCAGACGTTGCACGTAACAGTGAGGACAGAATTTTTTCGCTCTACCGCATTGCCTTGGCGTTCTCGATTGCAAGAGTCCTACTCGAAACTAGGTGTCCAAAGGCTTGATTGTTGAGGCAATTGCAAACCTCTTTTTACACCTAAGCTTCCGTCCACCCCTGGATTCAAACTGACGACCTTTGGATTGTGAGTCTAACTGTCTACCAGCGACTCCCGGAAGCAGGGAGACGACTCCTACACATTGAACTAACGACCTAACTTAACCGGGGCCAACATTTACTTCCCCGCCCGACGGAAAGCGTGATCAGACAAACCAATTCTGGGATCAAACCCAGGCCGACTGGGTGAGAGCCAACCACGCTTACCCCTACATCACGGTCCCACATACAACATTTATTTGACACGTTTGACTAACCATTCTTTGCAATGTGCCGAAGTTTTGTTGGTTTTGGTTGCTGGAGTCCCGAGTTATAATTAAAAATATTCACAGTAGCCGTGCGTGTACGTGTGTCAAACTCGCACTGGCCTGAATTCCCTTTGGCCAGTAGTCGCACGACGTGTCAAGAAAGCACGACAAGATTGGAACCTCTGTTGTAGGAGCAGTGGCAAAAAGGCACGGAGGTTTTTCGGTTTTATTGAATATCTCAGCAGGGTTGTTAAAATATCAAAATATCACCTCTCAGCAACTACAATTATCTCGCCTGAATATTCATGCCTCAAATACAACTGCTCTTCTCTCTTCATTGAAACTCTCAGCGCCGAACATAGCCGAACACGTTTTAGTGTTTACCCACTCGCGATTGACATTTTCCTTTTCTCTCTCATTCTCGCTTCCACGATCATCCTACCGCAACAGCGTTTAACCACAAAAGCCGCCACAAAACCAATTTTGCAAACGCAGTTTGAAGGGGCGTCATGCGTGGTCGGCTCCTAATCGCCATCTCGCGTTCTCTCATTGCAGTTTTCGGAGAGGTTGAGAGACTCAGCGGTGAGAGCGCATAGTCGAGGAAAAGGGAAGGAGTGATAAAGAGAGAATGACATCGCTGGGAATCAAGAGACACAAGAAGAGGTCTCACAAGCTATAGTGACGGCCGCTATACTCTCGGATATTTTTGGTGCAGAGATAATCTATTGATAGCTTTTCTATCACTCTTTTGCAACACTGTCTCAGGATTTAAATCGAATTTTTGGGGACCTGTGAAGGTCAAAAGTTGAGGCATTGTGAGCTGCACAAAATGGCGTTCTTATCTCAGTTTGGGCCAAAAGGCATGTGCGACAACATAGCACGACAACGACAATTTTAATCATTTTCTGGCGTACATTTAATTTTGGAGCCCAAAACCAGTTATTAAAATGGAAAAATAAAAATAATTTTAAAATATTCATTTCTTGATTTGTGTGCACCTACCTCGAAGACAAGATGTTTACTTTTTGCGCTTTTGTCTGACAGTCTTGGTCTGACAGATTTGATCTGACAGCTTTATCGTAGATTTTGGTCTGGTCTAGGCGAGGGATAGGACACAGCACCTTCCTGCTTTCCAATGAAAATGTGAATGAAAGTGAAATGGAAGGCAATCTTTCAATTTTTTCTTTATACCAATGTAATAAATTTTTCAGAAAAGGTTGAATAATATAATTAAAATTTTGTTGATTTAAGTAACTTGAAAAATGAACTTTTTAGTTAGACCTCCGAGACCCACCTTCATTTGTACATATCGACTCACCAGCTGAGAAAATGTCTGTGTGTTTGGCTGTATGTAGACATGTGTACCAAATCAATGTCACTGGAATATCTCGTCACTGGCTGAGCCGATTTTGACCGTATTGGCCTCATTCGATTCATCTTGGGGTCCCATAAGTCCCTTTTGAAATTTATAAGATTTAGTAAAGCACAGCAAAAGTTATGCTTAAAAAACTGCTGCATATAAATTTCACAATTTGCCAAAAAAGGTGGTTTTTCCATAAAAACCTGCCATATTATTAATTTTTAGAAAGGTTATGAAATGACCTATCTTGTGGATTAGAATTTTCAAGATCTGACCTACCTATCTGAAATTACAAGCATTTAAAAAATATGGTCTGAATTGACATAACTTCAATCTTTTTCCAAACAGGTTTTTTTATTTGTTTTTGTTTACTCTCTCAATAATTAACATTTATTATCAAAAAAAATATATAATTGTATGCCAACTGTTGCATTTATTCAAACTGGGAACTCTGACTTTTCGAAATATTTTGAATTTTGGGACCACATAAAATCTAAAAAAAATACAATTTAAAGAAAAAAATCTTATTTAGATAAATTAATTAATATTTCGCGAATTTTTCGTGGTACCATAGCTGTCAAAATTAACGGAGGTTTTAAGACCTTTTGTGATACTCTTTGCTTTAAAATGGAGCCTGAAATTTGAAAATATATTTTATTTTGTGAGGCATAAAACCAAATAATACATCTGACTAATTCCATTTCATCGGTTGTACCCGACCCTCTTCGATTTCAATGAAACTTTGTAGACATGTTATATGCTTATGTAAGCCATTTTTGTGTGTATGGTGCCAGTTACACTCGAAAATGACATTTGAGAAGGGCGAAAGTGTTTTAAATATTTTTGTATTTCGTAATTTAAATATTGCTGTATCTCGAAGCCGTTGCGTCGTGTCAAAAAGTGGTCAAAGACAAACTTGTAGGAAATTGGACGGGCTTTCTGAAAAAATACACTGAAAGAAAAAAACACGCCACTTTTATGAGAATTTTTGATTTTTAAGTATGAAAGTCAAATTTGAAGGTGAGCCCACGATTTTCTTTTCGTTCAAATTTTTTGTGAAAATAGCCTAAGATGTTACAAAAAGACTCACGAAAAATGCAGGATGGAGCAACTCACCTAATAAAATACAAAAATTTACAAATCTGGTGATGCTTGGGATTGTAATAATTATCGCCCAATTTCTACGTTGTCAGTTTTTAATAAAATTTTAGAAAAAATGCTAGTGTCTAGACTGATTGATTTTTTTAACAAACATGATGTTTTTTATAAATTCCAGTATGGGTTTAGACAAGGGTCTAGCACTCAAACAGCTGTGATTGAACTAGTAGATGAGGTTGTGAAAGGAATTGATGAAGGTAAATTTGTTGGTGGTCTTTTTTTAGATTTGAAGAAGGCGTTTGATACGCTCAATCACAACATTTTACTTAACAAACTAGAATGTTATGGTATCAGAGGTGTTGCTAATGAAGTAATCAAAAGTTATTTGATAAATAGAAAACAATTTGTTCACATTGAAGGTGAGTGTAGCTCTCTATCTCCCATCAACGTTGGTGTACCACAAGGTAGTAACATTGGGCCATTATTATTCTTATTGTTTATTAATGATCTGGGTAGATTGAAACTTAATGGAAATGCAAGACTTTTTGCGGATGATACTGCGTTATTTTATCCTCACAATGACATTCACACAATAATATCACTCATGGAAAAAGATCTTCGAATTTTGAATGAATATTTTAATGCAAACTTATTGTCGCTTAATGCTTCCAAAACGAAATATATGATATTCAAATCTATTAGAAAAATTGTGCCCGATCACGATCAAGTTAGGCTTGGTTGTAACATAATTGAAAAAGTGTATTGTTTTAAATACTTGGGAATTCTATTTGATCCTGTGTTGTCCTGGATTAACCACATTAACTTAATTGAAAAACGTGTTTCGTCGTACATTGGAATTTTGTGGAGGGTAAGGCTATTTGTTCCATCAAAAACGCTGTTAACATATTATTATGCCTACATCCACTCTCAAATAAATTACCTAATTTCTGTATGGGGACATACCGCTAATTCTCATTTATTAAAGTTACAAACCTTACAAAACCGATGCCTGAAAATTATTTTCAAAAAGCCAATACTTTATTCAACTCATGAACTTTACTCTGATAATTGTCATAACATATTACCACTAGCCTTTCTCTGTGAAAAACAGACATTACTTTTTGTCCATGATGTACTTAACAATCCTATGTTTCACCACACCATAGAATTTACAAATTCGAATCTGTCACGAAGAACCCGCCAATCGAATAACATTCTAAGCATTAGAGCAGTTACAACACGTGGCCAAAAACGAATCAAGTTTACAGGACCTACGCTATATAATTCACTTCCAAGCTATTTGCAATTAGTAAATAACCGCTCCACTTTTAATGCAAAAATCAAAGAATATTTTAAACAAAAACTCAACGAACTATTTAATTCATCAATTTAGTTTTAAGTAATCACTCGTCAATGTTAGCTTTTAAATAATAAATTTTAATTTCGTGGATCCCTTAAAGGAAGACTCTTCCACTGGGATACCATCCTTGTAGTTTAACTCACCGCACATCTAATTAGTCCTTGGCTCAATTTTTATTTTCAATTTTCTTGTTTATGTGTGTACGAGCTAAGGATAGTTTGCGTCCACTACCAGGAAGTTCCTAGAGCTTTTGGTGTGGGGGATGGTGGGCCAAAAAAAAAAAAAAAAAAAAAAAAAATCATTTACTGAAACCGTTTTTTTTTTTCTTTCAAGAGTGCTGTAAGCCTCAAAGTTTTCAAAAACTGAACACGAGAGTCAATTCTCCAGTAAATTTTACATAAAGTCTCCATATTGACCATTGTCCTAAGTCCAATCCTTGTGAAGTTACAGCGATTTTTAAAATAAAAATGTTGAAAAAATAGGTTTTTTGATGGTTTTTGGCAATTTCTATATGACCGACTTGATTTTTCAGTCTCGAAAATATTTTTACCGGAAAGCTCGTCCAATTTCCCATAAGTTTGTCTTTGACCACATTTTAATTGGATGTATGGTCTTACAGATATAAGCTTATTTACTATCCAGGTTACTATACTACACTGGAAAAAAATAAATGAGCAATGTAATTAATAAACAAAAAGACACAGTTCGCCTTGACTTTACAACGGCTTGACGATTCTTTTTTTAAGTTTTTTGGCAGTTTCTCAACATTTTTTTTCAAAAAAAGTTGCTTAAATTTGCCATACAAATTAACGATGAAATGAAGATGTAACGAATTGGATTCTGTTCTACTAGCGAATATGTAGCGTGACGTTACAACGGCGGAACATTTTGTTTTTTTTTTTTTTCAAAATTTTATTGAATTGGCTGTGATTCTACTCTGCTAATCAACATAAATTTGACTTTTTCATGTTTATCCTAAAATTGCTTTATATTTCGTGACGTTTTAACGCAGAGTTTTACAAAAGCTTGTTGTCCTTGTATTTTAAATTTCTATCTAGTCAGTTGCATTCTAAAGGTGGTTTTGAGGTGTTTTGCCTTCCTCACTGAGGTAAGGCTATAATCCTTCCTTCCTTCCTTCCTAATGAACTTTTTATTGCTAAATGTTTGATTCTGGGGTGTAAAAGTAAATAATGGACAAAAATTACTTTTTCGCTCGCAGGCTGCCATTTACACCAAAACTAATATTTCTTCAAATTTCATTCGACGTTCCATAGGGATTGAGTTGGGCTACAATGTCCTTTCATTAGGTTTGACCAAAATTTAGAATATACCCAGAATCCAGGGCAGTCTCATTGTTCCCCACTCATTTTAGCCCATGGGTAACAATGAGACACTTTGATTTTTCTTTATCAAACATTTCAAAATCCATGTAAATCTTTCAACACAAGAATTGAAAGTGATTTTTTGCATATTTATAGAGTTTTAATTTCATTTAACCAGACATACAAAGTTATTTGGTATAAATATATATTGATTTTACAAAATTTAAATACTTTTTAGTAAAACTTTTGTTAATTTAAGTTTCACGTTGGCAAAATTGCTCTAAAATGTTCAAGGCAAGTCACCTGTAATGGAGCAATTCAAAAACATGATGTTTTAGTAGAAAAGTATTGATTTTCGTAGAGTGTCTCATTGTTCCCCACCTGTCTCAATGTTCCTGCCAAGTGCGTCTACAATGAGACAGTTGAATAACTCTGGCTGTAGATGATGGATCGATCTCATATTTTGGTCAATGTTAGAACACATTAAAAGATAGAAAATGCAACAAAAAGCTCATTAAAACATGCTGATGAAAAAAATAGAAAATCGTTGAAAGTTGAAAACCAAAAGTGTCTCATTGATGTTTACTCTACCCTACTTGCGTCAAAAATTGAGTTTATAATTTTTTGCAAGTTTGTAAAAAGTTGGTTCTGGAAGCCTTAAACTAACCTTTTGGCAGTCGCGCTAGTGTACTTTGTGTTCCGTTTGTAAGGACGTTTTTAAGAGAGGCCGAAAAATGCGACTTCCTAAAGGCCAAGTAGAATCCAATCAGAACATTTATTCGCCATTAAATTAAGTTTTAAAACCATCGCACGAGTATAACAACCCGGAGAATGTGTTGGAACTTCCTTTTTAAAATTACTCTTCTATTTAAATGCTGTGTTAAGAGTAAGATTTGTTTCAATTTTCAGTAAGTAGAGTGAATCTGAAAAGTAGGAAAAGGATCACAGGATTAATGGTTTCGATAACCATTATTTATTAATTTTCAGCTTTATGACTCTTTACCGGATGCCATTTTCCTGTTCAATGAATAATAACTCACCATCTGAATTTGATAGCCAATTTTCGTCTGGGAAAAAATAATATCAGAACCGGGTCCTTCCAAACAGCCAATTTTTCACGTTGTTAAGATTTTTATTACATGCTTCTTCACCAACATCATGCCGTCCCCAACACCGTCAGAAAACTGCTTCTTTTTCGATGATGACAGCTTCCAGCCTGCGAGGGCCCAGCCCAAGGCACTTCCGGCGATCGCTAATCATATACTTTAAATTAAATCAGTACTCGTAACGTGAATGGTGTATGCTTGTATGTGTATGTCACTCGGGGGTGTTATTTTCTCTGTTCCTCACCCTCACCTACGAGAGTGGGACGGGGTGGCACACGTGTCAAGGTTTTTACGACCCCCCTGCGGGAGGGTTTCATTTTTTCTGTTGCTAAAACGGTGTTCATTTTTTTTGGCCTCCACCGAAACTCATAAACACCTTGTTTTTATGACTTTCATAAATCACTTTGGTTTCTGAGCTGGCTGCTGTTGCTGAGCTGTTGTTGATATGCTTGGCCTAGCGAAAATTTTCTCAAAGAGACTGCCTGCCTTTGAAGCTTCTAATGCTGCCTCATGTGACGACGAAGTCCTCCCACGTGACTTCATGTGTGTGAGTCTTCACCTACGACAGTGGGGGTGAGGGGGAAGTGGGTGTGAATCAAAAAGCGATTTGCACCCCCAACTCTAGCAGCAGCACCACCCCCCCCCTGGGGCTAGGCTCGATTGAACGTGTGGATTGGGCTGCTGTGCTTTGATTTAAAATTGAAAAGTGGATTAAATTGTTATAATAGGCTGGCGGACGAATTTGAGCATGTGTTGAGCTGTTGTAGGTGAATTCTCTGAGATTTCGGTCATTCGATTTTTTTGTATTTTTTAATCCAGATGAAACTTTTTTGGTGCCTTCGGTAAGCCCAAAGAAGCCATTTTGCATCATTAGTTTGTCCATATAATTTTCCATACAAATTTGGCAGCTGTCCATACAAAAATGATATGTGAAAATTCAAAAATCTGTATCTCTTGAAGGAATTTTTTGATCGATTTGGTGTCTTCGGCAAAGTTGTAGGTATGAATATGGACTACACTGAAAAAAAATGATACACGGTAAAAAAAAATTTGGTGATTTTTCATTTAACTTTTTGTCACTAAAACTTGATTTGCAAAAAAACACTATTTTTAATTTTTTTCATTTTTTGATATGTTTTAGAGGACATCAAATCCCAACTTTTCAGAAATTTCCAGAATGGGAAAAAATCTTTGACCGAGTTATGAATTTTTGAATCAATACTGATTTTTTCAAAAACTTGAAATATTGGTCGCAAAAATTTTTCAACTTCATTTTTCGATGTAAAATCGAATTTGCAATCAAAAGGTACTCCAGTGAATTTTTGATAAAGTGCACCGTTTTCAAGTTATAACTATTTTTAGGTAACTTTTTTGAAAAAAGTCGCAGTTTTTCATTTTTTTTAAAATAGTGCCCATGTTTGCCCACTATTGAAAAAAATATTATTGAAAAGCTGAGAAAATTCTCTATATTTTGCTTTTTCGGACTTTGTTGATACGACCCTTAGTTGCTGAGATATTGCCATGCAATGGTTAAAAAAACAGGAAAATTGACGTTTTCTAAGTCTCACCCAAACAACCAACCATTTTCTAATGTCGATATCTCAGCAACTATAGGTTCGATTTACAAAGTTTATACATGAAACATTCGTGAAATTTTCCGATCTTTTCGAAAAAAATATTTTCAAAAATTTAAAATCAAGACTAACATTTCAAACGGGCCAAACATTCAATATTACATCGAAAAATGAAGTTGAAAAATTTTTGCGACAATATTTCGATTTTTTGAAAAAAATCTGTATTGATACAAAAAAATCATAACTCGGCCAAAGATTTTTTGCCCATTCGGGACATTCCTGAAAAGTTGGCATTTTATGTCCTCTAAAACATATCAAAAAATTAAAAATAGTGTTTTTTTGCAAATCAAGTTTTAGTGACAAAAAGTTAAATTAAAAATCACCAATTTTTTTTTACCGTGTATCATTTTTTCCCAGTGTAGTTTGTATCCATATCTACAACTTTGCCGAAGACACCAAATCGATCAAAAAATTCCTTCAAAAGATACAGATTTTTGAATTTTCACATATCATTTTTGTATGGACAGCTGCCAAATTTGTATGGAAAATTATATGGACCAACTAATGATGCAAAATGGCTTCTTTGGGCATACCGAAGGCACCAAAAAAGTTTCAGCCGGATTAAAAAATACAAAAATTAAAATTAAAGAAAAAGGACCGATTCCGTAGAGAACTGCTCAGGTATGGTATTTTTTTTTTGAAATGCTTGTCTCTTTTACAAATTATGGTTTTTTATTTCAATTTTTATATTTCTTTATTATTTTGCCCGCCTCTCGATTCGGTCAGAGCCGAGGGATAAAAACTTTATAAATTTTTTGCATCGGTCGTATGCACAAAAAAAATTATGATGAAAAAATCATTCCCAAACCCTTTTTCATTTCGATTTTTTTTAGATTTGGGTACTGTAAATTAAAAGAGAGAGCATTCTGTAACGATTGGTGGGGAAGCGACAAACGGTAAGAAACGGTCAGAGCAGTTTTTTGTTGCTTTCAATTTGTGGTCGCGAGTCATTTGGAGCAATCTGAATCTACCAAAAATTTAAATATATTTATATTTTTAAATCTTTTCAGGTGATTGCAAGTTTATTTTCATTAAAATTTCGATTTTTTAAATATCTTTTCTCTCCTGGTTAAATTTTACTGACATTGCTAAAACTTTTTGCAATATCAAGTAGATAGGAAGACAAATAAAAAAAATGTAATCATCGAAAATTGAAGAATTACTTGCAAGTTGCACTCCAAGCAGCAGTGTTGCAAAATAGTGATAGAAAAGCTATCAATAGATTATCTCTGCACCAAAAATATCCGAGAGTATAGCGGCCGTCACTATAGCTTGTGAGATCTCTTCTTGTGTCTCGTGATTCCCAGCGATGTCATTCTCTCTCTATCACTCCTTCCCTTTTCCTCGACTATGCGCTCTCACCGCTGAGTCTCTCAATCTCTCCAAAAACTGCAATGAGAGAACGCGAGATGGCGATTAGGAGCCGACCACGCATGACGCCCCTTCAAACTGCGTTTGCGAAATTGGTTTTGTGGCGGCTTTTGTGGTTAAACGCTGTTGCGGTAGGATGTTCGTGGAAGCGAGAATGAGAGAGAAAAGGAAAATGTCAATCGCGAGTGGGTAAACACGAAAACGTGTTCGAGAGAGAAGAGAAGAGCAGTTGTATTTGAGGCATGAATATTCAGGCGCGATAATTGTAGTTGCTGAGAGCTGATATTTTGATATTTTAACAACCCTGCCAAGCAGTAATTTTTCATGTCAGGTATGATTAATTCTCTACCAACTCACACGAAATCAGAAAAAGTTGCCCCGATCCCTCTTCGATTTGCGTAAAACTTTGTTCTTAGGGGTAACTTTTGTCCCTGATCACGAATCCGAGGACCGTTTTTGATATCTCGTGACGGAGGGGCGGTACGGCCCTTTTCATTTTTTAACTTGCGAAAAAAGAGGTATTTGTCAATCATTTGCAGCCTGAAACGGTGATGAGATAGAAATTTGGTGTCAAAGGGACTTTTATGTAAAATTAGACGCCCGATTTGATGGCGTACTCAGAAAAGTTTTAAAAAATCTCCCATTTTCCGTTACTTGACTGTAAAAATAAATTGGAACAGGTCATTTTATGGGAAATTTAATGTACTTTTCGAATCTACATTGACCCAGAAGGACACAAATCATACAATGAACAGTGGTCCAGTTCGCAAAATTAAGAGGTAAACGGATTTTCCAAAGAATTGTGAAGTTTTGGAGCTTTGGTGTCGTCAAAAGACTTGTTGCAAATGGAAAGGGGCAACTTTTGGTTTGGTTGAAAATTAGGGTGGTTCACTATTAGGGTGATTTCAAAAATCTAACATTTAAAAAATATTTTCGTATATTTCGTAATCTACGCCTTCTACGACCAAATTTATAGAAAGTGATTATTCAGGGTTAAGTTTTAGAGAAAAGTGATATTCAGGGCACTTTTAGAGCTTTAAAAAGCAAGCAATTTTTATTTTTTGACATGTCAATTTGGGCTTACGGGTCAAAAGTTACAGGCAATTTAAGGTAAAAAAGATGCAAATTTGAAACTTAAATATCTTGAAAAGGCGCAAGCCAAATTTTAAGCACAAGGTTGCATTTGAAAGAGTAGATACAGCACTACAAACGCTGAAAAAATCTTGTTGTTTACTTTAAACTCGAGATATCTTCATTTGAAAAATTCTAATTTTCAAGGGAAAACTATAGGACCACCCTAACGAAATTCGTAAAAAAAACGATTTTTGGTCATATTTTGGGTTTAAACGAAAATTTTACCTGAAAACCTGTGGCTTGTGGCTTTTCGAGATATTTAAGGGGTTACATGTAAAAAAACACAAAATTTCAAATTTCAGAAAATTCACTAAATCACTAAAAAGATTTTCAATCACTCCTGAGAGTTTCATGAAGATATGAGTAAGATACGATTCAAGTTCACATTTTTGCCATGCGCAAAGCGAACTGTCAAACTTTGTGAACGTTTTGCCACGATGTCTCGAGATGCGATGGTCCAAATTGGCTGAAATTTGGGGTGAAGACTCCCAAGACATATCCCGTGTGCATGACGAAGCCCGACTTTGAAATATTGCTTTTTTAAAAAAATACAAAAATCTAAAACTGACGATTATTTATATGAAAAACATAAAAAAATATTTTTATCTTTTTAAAAAAAACTTTTTGAAAATCGGCCTTCGTTATGCAATCTTCACCAAATTTTTTAGCAGATTTGGTCAAAGCAGTGATGAAATATTGAGGCACCCGTTTTTTGAAACAGTTAATTTGAAATAGCTATATCTTAGCAATGGTACATCCAAATGTCTTCATATTTATTTTTTTAATAGATCAAAATGTATATTTGAATGCCCAGCAAAAAGATTAAAAACAGTTTTGATGTGTACTCATACCAACCAATGACATTTTTGACGATGTAACCCCATAAGTTTCAAATAAGCATCTTTTTTACCTTAAAATGCATGTAACTTTTGAAACTTAAGTCCAAATTGACCTGTCAAAAAATGAAAATGTTTGCTTTTTAGAGCTCTAAAAGTGACCCGAATGTCACTTTTTTCTAAAACTTAACCCTGAATTACCACGTTCAAAAAAATATTTTTTGAAGGTTTACTCAATATTTCAAACAATAGATTTAAAAAAAAACTAAGATTTGACAAAAACAAAAATTTTGCACAAGGAAAAATAACTTTTTGTGATACTAGACATAGAAAATTTTAAAAAATTTCAAGGATTTTTCAATAATCCCAAACATGCTTAAAACAAAAACAATGCATTATAAATTGATTTCAGCTAACTCAAATTTTTAATGACATTTTGAAATAAAAAAAAAAAAAATCGGCTAGACAAAATAATAAAGAAATAATGTCCTCGTGTCATTCAGTCCTTTAAACTGGACATTGTATTATTTATGGCATTATACAAGCCAATTTCGCTGCAAATTTATATTTGATTATGAACAATTCGTAAAACATTGCAATGAACGATAAAAAAACAACTTTTGACTTGTTACAAAAAATCAAAGAGCTTGAACACGACAAAAAAATGAAAAAAAAACAGATTCAAAATTCTGTTTGATTCGTAGTTTGATTTAATTTGTAATACAGTCGACTCTCTGGCTGTCGATCTTCTCGATATCAATAATGCTCCATGTACCGATGAATTCTTCAGTCCCTTCAAACTGCATACTTCGATTGTCTTTATTCCTCGATATTTTCTCTTGCTTGAAGGATCTCTTCCTCGACAGTCCCTTGGATTCTGTTTGCTTTAAATATTTATTCCGGATGTCAATAATTTTACTTTCTCATGGCTTGCATAGACATTTTGCTTTGGGGAACGAAGCTTTGAAGGGTGTTTGACATTTATTTGTTTTTGTTTGCTGGACGTTGCCATGATTCTCTCCTATAGCTGGTCAGCAAGAAAAAACAAATTTTAATCGAGTCTTCATTTTGTATCGTTCTGTAAACTGATGCTTCTCTTCCTCGACGGTCCTTTGGATATTGACAACCAGAGAGTCGACTGCAAATCGAATAAAGTGTATTTTCAAGATATTATTGTAAAATTTCTAAAACTGTGATTTTTTTAAAATTGGTTTCTCAATAAATTTAGAAACTCTTTTTCATTGCTTTGATATGTAAATTGTCGCCACCTAAACATTTAGAAAAAATAGGATCGAATCCATCACCTGCTAAAGATAAAAAAAAAATCATTTTTTTATGTTTTTCAGAGTAATTTTTGTTTTGAAAATATCAAACCCCATTTCTACAATCAGGAATCATTCAAGAGATATTCAAAAATGTTGCATATCAGAAGTTGAAACTTCACCTTTTACGGAACAACAAGCCAGACAAAATTTGGTCAAAGTCCACCATTCACCAGCAAACCTTATCGGAAAGGCCTAGCAAGTGGTAACATTTTCATTAAATTCTGTCCAAACATTGCTCAAACACGCAAACAACACACATCTCACATGCACCAAATCCCTGCCATAAATCGTCAATTCTCGTTGAAAAAGCTCCATCACCTCTTCCTCCACCCCCTGAACGAAAAGCTCTCTTTTGCAGGCGCTGGTGTGTCCTTCGGAAAGGATTGTAGGCTCGGACCGCCGGACGATTGGCGTTGGCGGTGGCATTTTCATACACTTTGAGAGGGCTTTGTGTGTGGCAACGTTCTGGAATCGAGAGCACAGCAGGAAGGACTCGACCTGGCCAGGGTTCTTTCTGCTGCCGTTGAACAGTGTGTGTATGTGTGATAGTATTTGTGTATGATTTAATCTGCACCATATAAATTCATACAAATAACTTTAGTATCATCTCATTGCTGAAATGGAAACAACAGTTTTAACATTGGGAGTGGATGTCAACGGTTAAAACTTTCATGGAAAATATTTGTTAAAATATTACTTTGTTTGTATTCTTTTGTGATTTTTTTTTCTTTCCTTAAAATAATTAATTTGACACATATTCATTAGTTTTCACTCTTTGTCTTTTGCACTTATTTCTTCACAATGTTCAAACCTAAGTTCCATTCTGTGTTGGCCACCAAACTAACGTACTTTATTGTTCAATCCTTGATCACCGCAATTGGCCATCCGGTGGCCAAAAGAGCTTAAAATGGCTAGCCCTCTGGAAATTCCACAAGCCTATCTTTATAGCATGTTATTTTTTCGTTAAGCTTTTTCCTTCACAAATTTCACACCAACACCACAATTGATGACCGCTTCCTCCAAAATAACAAAGTCTCAAAGATTGGACCAGCCCTCTTCAAAATGCCTTTGTTTTTTTTTTTTTTTTTTGCTTTGCACTCATTTGGCAATGATTTCGTGCGTTTGATTTATTTTGCCGAATTAATCATAAATCTGCCTGGCTGGCTTGAAATATTTGTTGTCGGTTCGTTATCGAACACTTTTCAGGCCAACAGCTCCTCTACTTTGAGGGTGAGAGAACGTTTGTGTGTGTGTGTGTGTGCGTTGAGTAATGACTATCGATAGGGCTGCTGATGCTGCCTTCGGGGTGGTGAGGTCGATGCTTGTCACAAGGACGATAAAAGCTCTAGCTAGAATTTATATTTTCCGAACTCTGCTGAAGCTCTAATAAGTTTCGTTACGCAAATGTTGGAGTAATTAAAATCGAGGTTAAAGTTGGGAATACCTGCTTGCTGAAATGGGTTCTTGAAACTGCCAGCAATGAGCTACCGACAGAATGAGGATTGATTCCTATTGAAATATTAATTTTAACTTTGATAGTTAAGATTAAGTTAAATATAAGTGATAAATTAGAAATGTATTTTTTTAATACATTTAGGCCATATCGTCGCCGTCCCATTTGGGGCCAAATTTAGTTAAGAACGCAATTTTGTGCAGCTCAGAATGCCCCACCTTTCACAGACCCCCAAAATTCGATTTCAGAGTTTGTTTTTGGGAGAAATCGTACAAAAAAAATTATTTTTGCATTTTCCAAAATCACTAACAAAATCAATATTTTACTATGGTTTTCGATCATCTTGACTTCATTCTATGCGGAACCTGCACAGACTGCTTCGGTGAGTATGGAAGGCTACAGCAGCATCTAGTTGTAACATCTTATTAATATGTTTAGGGTCATCTAAGAACTCCTTGGAGTTACAAGCAAAAGTTCAGTAGTTTTTGAGCACTTTTGATAAGGCCCTTAATTTTGCGCTAAGATGCTGACTCAAAATGAATACTATCATTGAAAATCAAAACATCAGAGAAGTTTGTGCCTTTCTGAGGAATGGCTATAAAATAACTTGAAAATGAACTTCTTGTTGATGTTGATCAAAATATTGTCACTTGATTATCTCGGCACTGGCTGAACCAATTTTGTTCAATTTGAACTCATTCGATTCGTCTTGGTGTCTCATAAGTCACTATAGAAAATTATTGTGTTTATTTAATACTGTTTTAGCAAAAGTCCTGAAGAATGTAAATATTTAGAAAGGTTTTGAAAAAAACCTTTCTAACGAGTCCCCTATAACCCTATCATAGGTTATCAGCACTTATGTGATATTTGTGCACTTTTGAGAGGCAGAATCTCAGATATTTTGATGAAGACGTTATCTGGATGTATCGTGCGACCCATCGTTGGATGCGTAATCAAAAGACCTTTTCTATAAGTCTAAAAGAAAACAAATCTGACAACCCTATCAAGAGTATATTTATGTGAGGAAGACATCAACCACCCAAAAAAAAAGGTGGATTAAGTAAAGTTTTGTCTTCCTCACCTGAGGTAAGGTTATAATCCTGCTCGGAAAATGAACTTCTTTCAGAAACGTCGTAGGCCCACCTTCATGTATACCTATCGACTCAGAATCGAAAACTAAACAAATGCCCGTCTGTATGTGTGTGTATGTGTTTGACCAAAATTCATACTTAGTTTTCTCAGCGCTGGCTTAATCCTATACAACCCAACCCCGGACTTTGATTTAAAAAATTGCCAATTATCCATTTTGCAACAAATTAATGATCTTTAAAAAGCATTGGAAAGAAGAACTCTTAAAATTTTAGAAAATGTATGGGTTGGAAGTTTTACTTGTTTTATGTGACTTTGCCAATATAATAATAATAATAATAATAAATTATATTAATATAATATTCAATGTTTGGCCATTTTAAAATGTTAGTCTTGATTGAAAAAAATAAAATATTTTTTTCGAAAAGATCGAAAAAATTCACGACTGTTTCATGTAATAACATTGACAATCGGACCATTAGTTGCTGAGATATCGTCATTAGAAAATGGTGGGTTGTTTTGGTGAGATTTAGATACCCGAGCAGACGGAAATAACTTGGGAATAACATTTTTTGATATTTGAAAATACTAGGCCAATAACATTTTACGTTATTTATAACAAGATTTGTTATTCGTCGTTATGATTTTTTTGTTATTGCAATGTTATTGTAATAACAGACTAATAACATTTTTAGTTATTCTTCGAACAAATCTTTGTTATTAATTTTTGTTATTTTAACAACTAATCCGATCATCCCAATAACAGTTGGAGTTATTCTTCCATAACAAAAAATGTTATTCCAAAGTTGTTTTGGCTTTCAACCAACATCAGACCAATAACAAATTTTGTTATGATAACATAAACCGTTATTAAACCATTATGCAGAAATGGATTTTTCAGGAAGATTCCATAACACTTTTTGTTATTGTAACAGAATTTGTTATTGAAATGGTATGAATTTTGTTATTACCGTCTGCCCGGGTAACTTCAATTTTCGTGTTTCTTTTTCTAAAAGCGGCTCTATCTCAGCAAACCGAGGTCCAATCTTCAATGGTTACTCATTGTCACTATTTTTAAAAATCGAAAAACTGCAAACATTTCGCTAAAATCAATCTTTCGGTGGCTATATCTTGAAAACAGATTCCTTTATAAAAAAAGTAAAGTTGTTTTCGATTGCAAATTCAATTTTGCATTAAAAATAACGTCAAATTTGTTTTTGCATTAAACTTTGATTTTATCCAAAAATCACTATTTAAAAAAAACATAACTTGTTGGCAGATTTTTTGACCATAATTTTCTATGGCTCAAAAGTTGCGGATTTTTGTCCCCTAAAACATATCAAAAAATCTCGAAAATCAAAAAAATACGTATTTTGGGAAATTGAGTTGTAGTGAAAAAAAAAGTTGATTAAAAAATCCGCAATTTTTTCTCCGTGTACCTATTTTTTCTCAATAGTCCTCAACAATACCTACAACTTTGCCGAAGACACCAAATTGATCAGAAAATTCATTCAAAAGTTACAGCTGTTTGAATATTTACATACCATTTTTGTATGGACAGCAGCCAAAATTGTATGGAGATCTGTATGGGTGAACCAATGACGCAAAATATCTTATTTGGTCATAGGGAAGGCCCCCACAAAGTTTGAGCCAAATAAAAAAATACAAAAAATTGAAATGGTCGAAATCGGCCGATTTCGTAGAGAGTTGCTCAAATGTTTTTGTGGAATATTACCCAAAAAAATCGGTGCCCAACGAAAGCTTAGCCACTTTTGCCCTTTTCAATAGCACACATCGAAGAATAGTGCGTCCATCCCGGGAATTCCCGGGACAAAAATCCCGGGATTTTTCCAAAACCGGGAATTCCCGAATACCGGGATTTTTCATATTTTGTCCCGGGATTTCCCGAAATTGAAAACATATCAAATTTTGGTCTAGAAATTCAGATTTGGTTGTGGAAATTAGTAATCGATAAGCATTTTAAAGCATTAAAATTTGTATTCGGCATATAACAGCATTAATTTGGCAGGGAAAATTGTTCAAATTTTCGTTTACAGATCCGCGAAAAATTTAGTAGAAAATATCTAAGGCGCAAATATTTTCTACTAAATTTTATTTATTTTAACAAAAAGACTTGTTATTATATTCACATATATTTATGACTTTGAACTTAAAAAAAGCATAATATTTTAAAAATTATTTAACTTTTCATCATAAACCGGCATCTGGAGCAAATCAGGATAAAAGTAACCAATTAAGACAGCTGTTTAAGCCAATTTGTTTTTGAATAATGTTCTGATTGTTTTGATTGATTTTGATTACAACAGGAACAGATCAAAACAATTAGTACACCGATTTTCAAATTTATTCCTCTAAAATCTCCTGTACCTATTCAGACTGGAGTCCCGATTATCCCCAGTTGGTAGTTAGTTGGTAGTGACTTAAAGATAATTTTTAAAATATGTTTTTAAATATAAAACATAAAATTCTAAACTTATCCAAAGTGTTACATTGTCTGGTATAATTTTATTTCTTGTTGTTTTAAACACTTTCAATGAAATTGTATAAGCTTTTGTAGTTATATTATATAAATAAAAAAATTAAGAAATATATTCAAAGTTCTGGTTCAATTAAATTCCAAAGCACATCAAAGAACACATTTTTTCTATGTGTTTAAAACTATCTAAAGACTGCTATCCTTGTTCAGATTGAAGTGTAGCTTATCACCATTAACAGCTTTGAGCTAATTCTATGATTTAAGCTAGAAAAACGTAACAAATATAATGAAAACATAGATTTTATGACTGCTGCAACAATTTCCCGGGATCCCGGGAATTCCCGGGATTCAAAAAATATTTTTCCCGTTTCCCGGGAAATTTAAAACCCGGGAAAATTGGACGCCCTATCGAAGAAGTTTCCCAAAATAAACCCATGTCAGAACTAATGGATTCGTTAATGGGAAGAGATAGTTTGATTTTTTTGTGGAATAAAAGGCATCTTTGGTTTTTGTCGTTAAAACGTTTGCCTACAGTAAAACACTGATGGTTAGACAGTTTTATTTTAAAGAAAAGGGTTTATTTATTTTTTTGGTCTTAGTGGTACCTATCTCGAATCGGTTGATTTATGAATATCCTTTGATAAATATATTTGTGTTTTACACACAGATGAAAAGTACTCAAATTCATATCAATTAAATATGTTAATCTTAAATTTGAATTCACTTCAACTTTTGCCCAAACTTGATACTTCCTCAGCCTAAAATCCGTCCTTTTTTCTGATGTTATTCCACTCCGTTGAACGCATATTTTACCTGAAAAGAAACAAGAAGAAAAAAGTCGTCAGAACGCTGTGTACTGCCAGCTGAGTTGCCTAAAGTGTATTATTTCGAGACGAGGGGCAAAACCCACCCCGGCACGGTTGATTCAAGCCAAAATGATTGCAGCGCGGCAGCCTAAGCAAACAAATTTCCCTGTCCCAGGTTTTTTTTTCCGCGAAGAAAATATTTACGAGCCACTTTGAGCCTGCCTCCGCAAACTGCCAAAGGACTGTCAATTTACGCTGACGTTTACGCAATATTGCTGGCAAATCAGCGACAAAGAAAAAAAAAAGAAGAGTTTTACCAGATGAAAGTTGGATGAAAGGGACGAAGCTCGTGTGCGCGTGCGATGAAAAGTGTAACATCTGGCAAAAGTTTTCCACGGATATTTTTTTTTCGGAGTCTGGGAAAAACGCTTGTATCGACATACGACGTCGGCGGTTGAAACGCCGACAGCGGCGTCGACATGGCATTATGAAGCATAACATAGACTCGGCGGGCTCATGTCACATAATAAATTTCCACTTTTTTGCCACGTGGTTTGAGCTGGGTTTTTTCAATGCACTGCAAAAAAATGAAAAAAAAACTGATAAAAGCATTAAATTAACTTCACTGTTTTCATATTTTTGAATTTGGTATGGAATGTGTTTGAACTTTGTAGGTATGATCATTATCAGAAAAATCAATCGAAAAAAAATTTTTTTTTAATTCTATTTCAAATGATTTTTATTCCACATGCCAGTGTCAATCTTCAGTGGCGTTATGTTAAGGAAGGGAAAGTGCTTTTGAAATGTGTTGGGCCAATTTTCTGTTGCCAAACATCAAAATGGAATTGTGTTCTATCTTTAGCATTAGATATAAAGTAGCAGAACACAAAGGAGACAATTGCTTTAATTCATTTCAAGTATAAAGATGTTTCCGTTTTCGCCTTCCTTACCTCAATGAGGAAAGGCTATAAAATCACTCGAAAAATGAACTTCTTTATTCGACCTCTTAGACCCGACTTCACGTATACCTATCGACTCAGAATCAAGTTTGAACAAATGTCTGTGCGTGTGTCTGGGTTAAAATATTCAATAAGCGCATTATGAGACGAAAATCCACGTCGAATGCAACACAGGAAAAAAAATGATGGTGATATTCATCAGGAAATGGTGACAGATTTTGTGGTAAACAAAATGATTAATTTTACCCAAGAAAATGATGAATTTTCATCAGTTTTTGATCAATATTCATCAGGTTCACATTTTTACACATTTTTCATGTAATATTACTCAAAAAAAAGAGGTAATATTCAACCTACCAAATTTTCAACATTTCAAAATTCTACCTTTTTTCTGTGAACCGGAATCGTTCAAAATTTTGTTCTATATGAAAAATAACCCTTCTGGGTTATTTCAGACTCAAAAAGTACATTTTCCCATAAAATGACATGTCTCACGATTTTTGACCGTTGAGTAACGGGAAATGGCAGCGATTTTAAAACTATTTTTTTACTTTTTTGATAAAAAATACATTTTTTTCGGAATATTGAGTACGCCATCAAATCGGGCGTCTAATTTTACACAAAAGTCCCTTTGAAACCAAATTTCTATCTCTTAACGGTTGCGAGCTACAAATCACTGAAAAACGTGTCTTAGTAAAAAACCAGAAAAATGAAAGGGGTCGTACCGCCCCACCGCCACGAAATATCGAAAAATAGACCTTGGATTCGTGATCAGGGATCAAAATTACCTCTTAAAGCAAAGTTTCACGAAAATCGAAGAGGGGTCGGGGCAACTTTTTCCGATTTCGTGTGAGTTGGTGGAGACTTACCCACATAGAAAAATAAATGATGGTAATATTCATCAGGAATGGTGTCAAATTTTGTGACAAAAAAAAAGATTAATTTTACCCCAGAAAATGATGAATTTTCATCAGTTTTTGATAAATATTCATCAGGTTCACATTATTACAAATGTTTTATGTAATATTACTCAAAAAAGAGGTAATATTCAACCTACCAAATTTTCATCATTCCAAAATTCAACTTTAAAGGTGTTTTTTTTTTAATTATTGAACTACCCACTAAGAAAATTTGTAAAATCGTTGAAATTTCTCCAGGCGGACTTCTTTTCAAAAATCCAACAAAAATCCATTTTCATCCGAATTTATGAATATTTAAATAGCATTTCTAAGAAGAATATTTTAAATAAAAAAAATCTAGGGTTAAAAGTGTGACTTCTTTATGTCACTTTACCAATGTTTTCAAAAATGACATGTTTTTTGTGGTCAATTCTGGCTGGGTTTTACACTCATTTTCTCATGTATTATTAAAAAAAAGCATGCATCAATTTTTGTTTTGTTCTAGACTATGCCTTTGCGCATTTTTTTTTACAATTTGAATGATCTTGAAATCTATAGTAAAAAAAATGTGAAAAACAACAAAAAAAATATGGAGAAGTTGGTAGTATAAGTATTAGGTCGTTGCAAATATTTTTCAAAGTTTTGGTCCCCCCCCTCCCCCTCAAAGTTGGCCTGAATAATCAAAGGGCAATTTTTTTTCTTTCGAAATACTTAATACTTAATTAATCAACTGAAAATCAGTTAAAATGCATTTTCCCACGTTTATAATCATAATTAGCAAGTATGAACTCCTTTGAAAACCTTTTAAATTTTCATGAAACACCAATGTACAGTCTCACGAAAAGTTTTTTTTTGCGAAAAAAAAATTCCGTCAATACCTCGATATTTTCAAAACTAAAGTTTGGAAAGCAACTGTACGCCTGTAAAATGCATTTTTAAACACTTTTTTTCATCCAAATGTTAAAACATATGCTTGTAATTTCAATTTTTATTTTTTTTTTTTTTGTTGCCCCCCCCCCCCCCCTCGACTTTGGTCAGAGCCGAGGGACATAAACTTCAAAAAATATTTGCAACGACCAAATAAATAAAATGGAACAAGAAAAAAATAAACAAGAAAAGTAATGTTTTTTTCAAAATTTTGTCCTTTGGCTCCGGCCGGGGTCGAGGGGGAATAAAAAAATATTGATATAACAAGCTTTAGTTTTAACAATTGCAAGAAAAAGGTGTTTTAAAATGTATTTTACACTAGTACAGTTGCTTTGCAATCCTAAGTTTTCAAAAAATTTAAGATTTGATGAAAACAAAAATTTTAAACAAAAAAAAACAATATCGAAAATTTTCAAAAAATACTCAAATTTTTCAATCATCCCAAACATGCTAAAAATTATTCTAAACGCATGGAAATGCATTTTTAATTGATTTCAGCTGATTTCACTTAAATTTCCATTGACATTTTGAAGTCTTTTGAAAAAATATTTATAGCCCCCTGATTTTTCGGGCCAATTTAAAAGGGGGGTACTTTAAATAAATGTTTTACCAGCCTAAACACGGGAAAAACTAATTTCCGAAAAAAATCCCGATTTAATATCACCAGAGGTGAAATAGAGCCTTTCTTACAAAATGATGAAACTCAGAAAAATAAATTGGTGCAATTAAGTTTTCAGAAACAAAATGATTCCACTTACGCTGGACTGCTGGAAACTGCTCTTCATGTTTCTAACAAACCAACTCCCTCCCACCTTGACATCATTTTTTTTAAATCTTTATTATTTTGTTGGTAAAATGCTGATGCAAAATTTGGCGGTATTTGGGACATGTTGTACATATTTTGTGACGCAATTTTGACATTTACTTTCAGATGCAACATAATGTTTGTTATTAATCTTTTTAAATAGAGCCACGGAGTGTTTTCTAGTCATCGCTACTTTCAAATGTGTCTTAAAGGAAATTTTCTCAGCTTTCCAATGTTTTAAAGAGCAAAATGAAACTTTAAAAAATATTCTATCGGCATAGATAGGCTTTTAAAAATGAAATCATTCCAAAATGTCAAAATATGTTATTAAGAAAAAGAACTCTGAATCAAGGGTCCTGATTTTCGGTTCAATGAACAGAAGCCACTCACTCATCGCCTATCCATTCGTCACCTATTCCAACCCGCTAGAATTCATGAGCGAATGAGTCTCGCAAGCAGCCAACGAGTGGCCCGAACTTAGAGAACCTTTAAAGAGAAATGACATGGCATTCAAACACAACAAAACTCGCTCTCCCGTCTCTTTCTCGCTCATGTGCTTTTAAACGAAGGAACTCATTTTGACAAGTAATTCGAGCGCTGCACTGAGTGACGACGCTTCTCTCTCAAGTTCTCTACCCGAACTGTTCACTCAGCGAACAAATACATCGTGAAAATATTTGCCTACTCCGTCGCTCGACGACACTCACACACTACCATGCTCAGCGAAGGCAGTCTTTTTGTATTCACGCCCTCAGTTTGCCATCAATTTGATTTTTTCTTGGTGGAAGTTTCTTTGAATGGTGTCTATAATGTTATGAAATCAAAATAAATGCACAATTCAATTGATAACATTGATTTTAGGCAACCCAAATCAATGAGTATAACGCAGCGCATCAGAGAAAAAATGTTTTCAGTTCAGAGTGATCGGAGACGATCGGCCTGTCTGAACCGTTCGGAGACTGAGCCGATCAGAGAGAGAGAAGAGTAGAAAAGAGAGTGTTCGGGAGCGAATGGTGATAGAGTGACAAACGGTAGGAATTCATCAGGGCAGTATCGCGTCGCCTGCTATTTGTGCTCCCGAATGGAGTGGTTGATTTTGAGCAATCAGGACCCTTGATCTGAATTAAGTGTGTTCCGATTCCTGAGATACATATAAAAATCATGTTATTTCCAATGTTAAAAAATTAAACTATTGTCAATGTTTTCGATGAAACTGACACAGAGTTTTATTGCCACAAACAAAGTTTTGTCTTAAAAAGGAAATGGCTCTAAAACCTGCTGTTTTCACCATTGCTCCTGTACCAGATTTTGCACCATCCTTAACCATAGCGCAAAAAAGGCATTTTGTGTTCGTTTAACACTGGAACGCCCAACGCATGTCCAACATACACGGACGCCCAAGCCTCCCAAAAAAGGTGGAACGGTAACTTAAACTCGCTGGTTCTCGGGCCTAACTCAACCAATCAAGATGATTCTTCTTTCCAGTGATTTGTAAAAATGTCTACATGATCCCAAAATTTTGCAGAACTTGATTTGAACAAATCTGTAATTTCTGCGACCGAAACCATCGTTCCATCTTTTTTAAAATGACTGCCTCCGCGGAATTTTCGGCGATTTTTTTTTTACACGCGAAAAAAAGTTGGAACGATGTTTTTGATCGCAAAAATACAGATTTGATCAAATTAAGTTCTTCAAAGTTCTAGACATTCTAACAAATCACTGAAAAGAAGAATCATCTTGATTGGTTGAATTATGCCCGAGAACCAGTGAGTTGAAGTTACCGTTCCAACTTTGTTGGAGCCTTGGGCGTTGGAATGTTAAACAAAAAGAAACACGAAATTGGGATGTTTGTGTGTAAAATGTAAATTTTACACATTTTATACGCACTGTTGCCCTTCATTTTTTTTGAAGGACGTTTTCAAAGAATAAAAATTCTACAATTGTCCTCATTATACGAATTCGTTCAATTCCAACAATCTTTCCAGCAACAGCTATAAACCAGACCAAGTATCTATTTCGAAGCAATCTGAAACTCCTCGAGTTTTTCTTTTTCGTTGAAGTCTGACATTTCAACCGTTGCGCTTGCACCCAACTCCATCCCTTCCAAATCTCAAAGTTCCAGATTAAAAGGCATACGAGAAATCTCTTAGTCCACCCACATGTGCTACCAAATACCAGACTTTCCCAAAACCAAAGAAAAAAGCAGCTGCTCCGACTTCAAACGATTTCAGGAGTTCCTAAAATTCACCCAGATACGTTGGATGGTTGGTTTCTTTGCAGCATTTTTTTAACATTTAAAATGTGTCAAATTTTCATAAAAAAAAACTTTTTTTTAATTCCCTATCGTTTTTTTTATTTTTTTATTGTCAGCTTAACATAATAATACAATTAATATCTGAATTTTTAATTCAATTCACTAGTTGTCAAACAACCTACTCATTCTATAATTCTAACCGAATCAATTCAGCTCCGTCATCGTTGGAGAGCTGATTTTGGCCCCGTCATTCATCATTTCCTCGTCGGGTTGAAATAAAATTATCACCAAATTATTTATTTCACGTTTAGAGACCTCATCGCTCCTCATCATTACCAAGTTTCACCGCAGAGGCTGAGAACGATGATGGTGGTGATAAAGTCTGGGGCGAAAGTGTTGTCGCCAGAAGGTCTGGCCTCGGACGAGGAAAGCTGGGGCTGTTTTTCCGGCACGGATGACGGAACACAAAAGTGACAATTAGTGACAAATGAGTGACTGGTTAGAGGGCGATATTTATCATTATTTGCTGGAGGGGGGGTTTTTGCTCGACTCTTTTTGTTTTGTGTGGGATGGTTGTGAAGTTCTATTTTTGGGGTGACCTAATTTTCCAGAGCCAGAGGCAAATTTAATTGATGGCTGACATAACAGTAGAGCGATGAAAACATTGAACAGATTTTCGTGTATTCATTTTCATGGGGTGATGAATTGTGTTATATGTAATGCATTCATCCAATTATGTTTGCATAAACTATTGATGTTTAAGACTTGAACAACATTTAAACATAACTTGATTGAGACACACATCTGGAGTTTTTTATTCTCAGGAACTCAATTTGTATGATAAAATAGGTTTAAGTTTTGATAAAAATATGAATAATATTTCAAAATCTTTACTAGATCCTGAAGATTTATTGAAAAAATTTACTTCTCTTAAGATTTAAAATCGGTACAAACATTCAGCATTAGAAAGGTCACTTCATGCAAAGATATCATAATTCTGGTTGCCAAACCATCCAAAGTCATGTAAAATCATACATAAAAGTAACAAAAAACTAAAAAACATCAACATTGCCTTCAATAACTTTCGGCACTTTACTTTTATTAAGATCCTCCTCCTTCAAGAAAAAAGCCAGCTCGTTTCGATGGGCTTTTCGAGGGCTTTCATTAGAAAACACTTATCGCACTAAGGCATGCAAATTGACCCGAAGCATGCCAGGGGCCCAACAAGGTAACATACCATTACATCGCATTAAACCACGCAATTCTGGTGAAGGAGCAGCGAGCAACAACAAAAAAAAACTGACTTTTCTCACGAAGCAACTTTTTATTCAGCACGTGTTCCAACTTTTTTCTAACACCACCCCCTTCAACCAGCCGAGCCAGCAACCGCCGAGAGACGATTGAAATAATTTCGCCAATAATGGTAGTTTTGAAGCCGTTTTGGAAATAATCTAATTTTAACCTCTTTTCCCACCTTCTCGAGGAAAAATTGAATATTCTTATCAGACCCACACCTGGCTGGCGCAGCAGAGCTTTTTTGAGCAGAAGGGAGGTGGGTGGCAATAAAACTACAGCACACACACAAGAGGGTTATTGCGTACATGAGCTCTTGGTACAAGTTGCCTCCCCCTGGTGGTGTCTGGTGCAGGGCTAAACCAAAAAGCGACTGCAAGATGATGAAGAAAAAAAAAGTGAGAAGAATATTCAAACGAGAATCATCATAAAAATAATACCTTGAAATATTAGAACGAAGCGGCTTGTGAACGGTTAGGGTTTCGGGGGAAGGAAAAATCATTCTGCATACGAGAAATTTTGTTCAGGGTTTAAGGGGTTACATACATGTAAATCGTCAAAAATTTCAGAGGTTGGGCAGACATTCAAATTTTGTTTAAAATCTGTTTTCATGGTATTAAAATAAACATTTTCATCCACCAACAGTACAAATTTGAGAACATTTGGTTGTATTGTTGCCGTGTGCATGACGAAAGCCGAAATCGGGCTTCGTTATGCTCACGGGATATGGTTTGAATGTCATCACTTTAAACTTCAGCTCATTTGATCCATCACGTCTCAAGATATCATGACACCCATAAATCATCTCGGTATTTAGAGAAAAACAGTCCGCTTTGCGCATGGCAAAATGCTGGCCTCAATTGTCTCATACTCAGTTGAATCATTTCATCACTTCTTCATGAAACTTTCAGGAGTGATTGAAATAGTAGTTTATGCAACAAGTTGAAAAAGAGATTTTTTTTCAGCACGAGTCGTACATTTATCCAACGAGGTTCACTACTTACTTTTCCTGTCATTCTTGAACGACGAAATAGCCTACTTTTCTGTACCATAAATAACAGAATCGAATAGCAACACTTTCCAAAATAAATGTTGAAAAGTTCTACTTTTCAGCACTCAAATGGGTGCTGGAATGTTGAACTTTTCAGCACTTGTTGGGAAAAGTAACACTCTTCAAAAAAAAATTGATTTAAACGATTTATTGACAAAATACATGAAAATTTGACAAAAAATTTCACTCAGTGTGTGTTTTTTGGAATTGCAAAAAATGTTGTATGGAACTCGTTGCAAAACTTGATTTTTTCAGCATTCTTCGTATTTATCCAACTCGGTGAACCTCGTTGGATAAATGAACGAATCGTGCTGAAAAAATCCTCTTTTTGCAACTTGTTGCATAAACTACTATTAAAAGAGTGTTTTTCGGAGTTGCAAAAAAAAAAACGCTGCATGGAACTCTTTGCAAAACTTGATGAACCTCGTTGGATAAATTTACGACTCGTGTTGAAAAAATCCTCTTTTTGCAACTTGCTGCATAAACTACTATTTTAGTGGATTCAATTAATTTTCTACAATAGGAACCTTTGTGATTTCTTACATGTATGTAACCCCTTCAACCAAAATTGAAGTTTATACTTAAACACAAGAATACTCTATTATTCACATTAAAAACAAAAAAAAAAACATTGAAAAGCAACAAGATTTTTGTTAGAATAGGTTATCACAAAAAATTGCAACTATATAAGATCATTAAAACTAATCAAATCTGTAACGAGGGTAAGCCTGTTTTTTTTTCAATATTTAGACAAGGCCGAATGGTTTTACTCCAGTGTTTGAAAATATGGAATCAGTGGGAGGTTATAATCTTCCTAAAGGCATTGACCAATTTCCTGCTGTTGTGTTAATAAGATTTTTTTCAGTGTAGCTCCTTTTTGCAATTTTGTTTTGCATTTGAATAATGTTATGATATTTTTTTTTTGTTTTTTTTTTTTGGAATAGCACTAAAAGGTTGTTTGCAACTCGTTGCAAAACTAGAGATTTCAGCACTCGTCATTTTTATCCAACAAGATAAATCTCGTTGGATAAAAGTATGACTCATGCTGCATGTTGCGTAAGGCCAATTTTAGTTCAAGTTTTTGACCGCAACCCCATTCAAAAGTTTTCCAAAAAGTAAGGAGGCAAGAGTTTGATTTTTTGTTTATTATTTATTATACACAGTGTAATGTTTATTTTTATATTTTCAAGCAACAATTTAAACTTTTTTAAAATTTTGAATTTTGGAACCACAAATCTTCAAAATACATAACCTAAGGAGAAAAAAAATCTCCTAAACTATTTAACTCCTTTCGTTAAATAAAGATTTGATTTTAAACCTTTTTTTGACTTTTTAAATTTGTTTGTTCCTAATAAAACGTTTAATCAGTTCTAAATACTTTTTCAGAAATAAAAATTTTAACCCAAAACCTTCATAGTTAACTATTTAACTTTCACACCAAACTCTTATTAATAATCAATTGAATAAAAAGCTTTCATTTCATATGCAAATTATTTTCTTAACAATATAAAACAATATAAATGCAAATATGAATCTGATTTTTTATACACCAAGAAAGACCGCAATTGTATATATTTTCTCAAAATCTCAGTGTGAATATAATTTTCTTTTTTTCGTCCTAGAGAATTTTGCAAAAATGTTGCAAGTGAGTTTTGTTTTCTCGCAACACTCTAGTAAATGAATGCAAAACCAATATTTTCAATTATTTACAGATACATTTTTTTCTAACGTCAAAACTTTTAAAAACTTTTGGGATTATTCATGTGTGTTTTTTTTTTTCGTATGAAAGCAACAAGAATCATCAAAATTTGCATGGTTACATGTCGTCGCCATCGTGCTAACTTGTCGTACGTGCATTTTGGGCCAAATTGAGTTAAGAACGCCATATTGTGCAGCTCACAATGCCTCACCTTTTGACCGTCACAGATCCCCAAAATTCGATTTCAATCCTGAGATATTCAACAAAAACCGAAAAAACTCCATGCATTTTTGTCACTTTTTATATCAAAGTAGTTTCAATCTTGTCGTGCTATCTTGTCACTCCATGAAAATTGAAGTAAGTGCGACAAAAAGCCAAAGGGATTTCAGGCCAGGAAAGTCAGGATGCGTTTGTTGCACGTACAAGCTAGACTACCGTAAACATTTGTAATTATAACTCGGGACTCCAGCAACCAACTTGAACCAAACTTTGGGACAATGCACAGAATGGTCAGCCAAACAAAACGTGTTTGTTATTGTTTACATTGCGTGCTCTCGTTTTTGTATATTCAAGGTCAAACATTAAAACGCGTTTTTCTCGGAACATCGAAATGGCGGGTGCGACAAGATAGCACGACGACGTCGATGTGAGCAATTCTCTACCAAAACCGGAAGTGAATTTTATTTGTATTTTTTTATTTGGCTCAAACTTTGTGGGGGCCTTCCCTATGACCAAATAAGCTATTTTGCGTCATTGGTTAACCCATACAAGTCTCCATACAATTTTGGCTGCTGTCTATACAAAATGTAAATATTCAAACAACTGTTACTTTTGAGTGAATTTTCTGATCAATTTGGTGTCTTTGGCAAAGTTGTAGGTATTGTTGAGGACTTTTGAGAAAAAATAGGTACACGAAAAAAATTTTGCAGATTTTTTAATCAACTTTTTTTTCACTAACACTCAATTTCCCAAAATATGTTGATATATTTTAGGGGACAAAAATCCGCAACTTTTGAGCCATAGAGTAAAATGGCCAAAGAAACTGCCGCCGAATTATGAATTTTTGAAAAAAATAGAGATTTTTGGAAAAAATCGAAGTTTTATGCAAAAACAAATTTGACATTATTTTTTAATGCAAAATTGAATTTGCAATCGAAAAGTACATAGCAGATTTTTTGATGAAGGGCTCCGTTTTCAAGATATAGCCACCGAAAGTTTGATTTTAGCGAAATATTTGCAGTTTTTCGATTTTTAAAAATAGTGACCATGAGTGACCATTACTGAAAATATTTTTCAAATCAAATTCAACATAAATTGGTAAAAATGAATGAAAAGTCTAATCGAAACTTACAACTTTACCGAAGACACCATGCCAATCAGAATATCCTTTCTCAGATTTCAGGATATTTACATGCCCATTTTGTTTGTCCAACCCGCATAATTTTATAGATACTTTTATGAAACAAAAAACTAAAAAAAAATACTTTTGCCTGTTTGAATGCATGATTTCATCCTATTAAAAAGAAGAAAAATCGATTGGCGAAAACGTAGAGAATAACTCAGTGTTGCTTTTAATTGTCAAAAAATAATGATTATTTGAAACACCATATATTTCGATTTTTGTTTTCAAAAATCGCTAAAATTAGATTCAGTTCATTTAACCCTTTTACTCATGTTCCACGTGGAACAAATTCAGCAGCAGCCTTTAAGTATGTATGTGTGTGTGTATTTTACAGCTTCGTCCGATTATGCACAACGAACGAGAAAAATCAGAATAAGAGACCAGCACCTTTTTTCTTGCTCACGGCAAGCTTTCAGATATTTGGAGAAGGGAGTGGAAGAAGGCTTTCGAAAAGTCGGCTTCAAAACTTATAACATGTCTTACAGTAGCTGGATACCGTGCTAGGTTGTAAGGGAGATTTCAAATTTTTAAAATACATGCTTTGCAACTATTTAAATTCTAGTCATTTTGTATCAAAACAAAAAATGTAATCAATAAATTCATTAAATACAAAAAAAAAATAAAAATTCCTTTTTTGATAAAAAAAAACTCATTTTTTCTGCAAGGAAAAGACACCTTTCCCCCACCGCTAAGCTGTTTGAAATTGCTTTCGTGTTCACATGGGATACAACCTGTGTGTGAGAGTTATACCAGAATGTTCGTTATTTTTACCGCCATTTTTTTTTGTTCCATTTTCCCTCAATGTCTTCAGGGGTTACAACTTGTTTTTTCTTCTTCTCAGGAATGCGTCTGCTTATGCTGTCTTTCCCATTCCACGAAGGCAAGAAAAACATCACCCAAACCAACCCCAAAGCAAGCATCATTTGTCAACGAGATCAACGTCTTTACTGAAAAAGGAGCTGATTTGTTGCTTGATGGATCATTGAGCTGCAAAATTTGAAAATCTCAGTGACTTGAAATATTTAAAAATTTAAAACTGTTGGATTAATATTTAATAGAAAATATTATTTAAGTGACAAAAAAACGGTTTTCCTTATTCCATCGACCATTGAAGAATCCCGAACTCTGAACAATGTCCCGATTGTGATGATCCTGACCAAGCTCTTCATAATTCCGCTCACGTGGTACGTGCACACTTTACGCTTCGTTACCTTCAAAGGGGTGGTGGACCGTTTCCCGATGGCGATTTTCCTTGTTCCTTGTTCAAACTTCTTCCGATGTCATTTTCCTCAACTAAGTGAAGAAAGTTTGGTGTAGAATTTTTGATTGCAGTCCAACTTATTACCACCAATATTAGAAGACTTTTTTTTGCCGAAAATCGAAATTTTTCGCTGATTCTTAAATTTTACAACGCTCCAAAATTGTCTCGCTCCAATTACATCGTGAATTCTAATCAGCAAACCACGCTGCTCTTGATGCAACTTTTCCCGCAACACAAAAAACAATCCTGTTAGCACTTCATTAAAATTAACGTTGCCTAACCAGGAATGTGGGGTAATGGGGAAAAATGCTGTGCTGGCCGGAAGCGAAATTTTCCTCTTTTTTCTGCCCTTGAGATGCAATTTGCTTACCTCTCTGGAGGTTTCACCTTGTGCAGGGTGGTTTTTTTTTTCGTAGAAGGGAAACCCACCTCTTTTTGGTTCATTCATATTTAACTTTGATTTTAATGAAGCAAGGTGAAGTGCAGTCAGTGTTGGTGGATACAAACTGTTACTGTTTTTTATAAGGATTTGTAAAGTGGAGCAGTTTTCAAAGCAAATCTGTTTCTAATACTAATTTTTTTTAATGATACAAATTTGATGATCAAATTTTCTGATCCAAACAAGCCATTTTGCAACAAATCAAAAGTGTTTTAAGTAGTTTATGCAACAAAATGCAAAAAGAGGACCGAGTTGGATAAATACGAAGAGTGCTGAAAAAATCAAGTTTTGCAACGAGTTCCATACAACATTTTTTGCAATTCCGAAAAACACCCATTGAGTGAAATTTAAAGTCGAATTTTCATATATTTTGTCAATAAATCGTTTAAATAAAAAAATGTTGAAAAGTGTTACTTTTCGAAACAAGTGCTGAAAAGTTCAACTTTTCAGCACCCATTTCAGTGCTGAAAAGTAGAACTTTTCTGCATTTATATTGAAAAGTGTTGCTATTCGATTCTGTTGTTTTTGGTACAGAAAAGTAGGCTATTTCGTCGTTCAAGAATGACAGGAAAAGTAAGTAGTTTCACGACGAAATTGCAAAAATGCATTTTAAAGTTGCTCAGTTGTTTTGCAATTATTGGTATTCAAAATATGTAAGTTTTTACAAAAAAAAAAAACGCAAAAAACCAGTATTGTACAACAAAATTTCACAACAAATGCTAATATTTTTGATTGATGTTAAATATTGTTTTAAATGCAGGAAAATGCATTTCAAATTGTTTTTAGTTAATTGGACATCAATTTTCATTTAAAATTATACATTTTTGAAAACATTTTTTTGCCTCCTGTTTTTTGAACCGATTTTGAAGAGGGGTGACATATACTTAAGTTTATGTTGAAGTATTTTCAAAACTCTCTGATTATTTGCATATTTATGACAATACCAAAGTAACATTTTTTCCAGGAGTTCTACAAGAGCTCTTCAAGATAGCTACAGCATAGCAGTTTGGACCGCGGTAGGATAAAACTCTCTTCAAGTACTCTTCCAAACTCCTGAAGAAGTTTTGAAGAGAATTTTATCCTACCGCGGTCCAAACTGCTTTGCTGTAGCTGTCTTGAAGAGCTCTTGTAGAACTCCTGGAAAAAATGTTACTTGGGATTTAATTAATTTTTGACTGCATCCTTTTGTCAATATTTATGTACCCTTTAAACTCAAATTTTACCAAATTTAATCTAGTTCTTTCTGAAAAAAAGCACACACACAGTCACCTTATACCCCGATAGTGAATGTCTTGGTGGTTTTGAGTAAATCAATGTTCAGGAAAAAAGTTACGAGGTACATCAAAAATATAAATAATAATCACTATTTTTGGAAATCGAAAGCAAAAAAATCACTGACAGGATAACTCTTCCAACAAATATTCAACGATTTTAACAATCTATTACTTGGAACTCAACATGCGCGTTTTGTTTATAACTTTGTACAAAAAAAATAAAAGTGTCTGAGAATGTTGATCCTTAGGCAAACTATTTTGATATTGTTGCAAATTATCGTTGAACGAATCTCAATATTTCAGGATAGGACAGGATTGCAAGATAAAAAAAATATCCGTGACCTAGAAAATATTCATCCTGTGGATTTTTGTTTTTTATCCAATTCTAAGTTTATTCATTTATTTTCATGGAGGCGCACGACCATTCATAAAGCTTCGTTTTAGGATAAGATGCAAGAAGTATCACGCGCCTCCTTTTAAATATATAAAAAAAATTCAAATAAATCCAAAATTTTGAGGTTAAATAATATGTCACGGATTTTTGACAAGGCGTTCTTACCACGAAGATTTTTTTAGATACATTGATTTGTAAAAATAAACTTCTTCAGCCTTGGCGTGATGTTCATGTACGTCTTAAAAATTTCAATGGAGCTTTAAAAAATAGTATCGTTTAAAATTGTTATTTAAAAATACAAGGTGATAGTCACTGTGCTTCTTATAAATGAAGCAGTTCTCTAGGATTCCGGTCATTCATTTTTTTTTGTATTTTATAATCTGACTAAAACTTTTTTGGTGCCTTCGGTATGCCCAAAGAAGCCATTTTGCATCATTAGTTTGTCCATATAATTTTCCATACCAATTTCGCAGCTGTCCATACAAAAATGATGTATGAAAGTTCAAAAATCTGTATCATTTGAAATTTTTTTTTGATCGATTTGGTGTCTTCGGCAAAGTTGTAGGTATGGATATGGACTACACTGGAAAAAATGATACACGGTAAAAAAAATTGGTGATTTTTTTATTTAACTTTTTATCACTAAAACTTGATTTGCAAAAAAACACTATTTTAATTTTTTTTTATATGTTTTAGAGGACATAAAATGCCAACTTTTCAGAAATTTTCAAGTTGTGCAAAAAATCATTGACCGAGTTATGAATTTTTTAATCAATAATGATTTTTTCAAAAAATTGAAATATTGGTCACAAAATTCTTTCAACTTCATTTTTCGATGTAAAATCAAATTTGCAATCAAAAAGTACTAAAGTAAAATTTTAATAAAGTGCACCGTTTTCAAGTTAAATCCATACTTAGGTGACTTTTTTGAAAATAGTCTCAGTTTTTCTTTTTTTTAAATAAGTGCACATGTTTGCACACTTTAGGAAAAAATATTTTTGAAAAGCTGAGAAAATTCTCTATATTTTGCTTCTTCGGACTTTGTTGATACGACCTTTAGTTGCTGAGATATTGCAATGCAAAGGTTAAAAAACAGGAAAATTGATGTTTTCTAAGTCTCACCCAAACAGCCCACCATTTTTTAATATCGATATCTCAGCAACTAATGGTCCGATTTTCAATGTAAATGTATGAAACATTTGTGAAATTTTCCGATCTTTTCAAAAACATTATAATCAGAATTTTCAAATCAAGACTAACATTTCAAAAGGGCCAAAAATTTTATATTACGCCCTTTTAATATGTTAGTCTTGATTTGGAAATTTTGAAAATAATGATTTCGAAAAGAATATCAAAAATGTTTCATATATTAACATTGAAAATCAGACCATTAATTGCTGAGATATCGACAAAAAAAATGGTGGGCTGTTTGGGTGAGACTTAGAAAACATCGATTTTCCTGTTTTTTAACCTTTGCATTGCAATATCTCAGCAACTAAAGGTCGTATCAACAAAGTCCGAAGAATCAAAATATAGAGAATTTTCTCAGCTTTTTAAAAAAGTTTTTTCCAAAAGTGTGCAAACATGTGCACTAATTTAAAAAAATGAAAAACTGCGACTATTTTCAAAAAAGTCATCTAAATATGGATTTAACTTGAAAACGGTGCACTTTATCAAAATTTTACTACAGTACTTTTTGGTTGCAAATTTGCTTTTACATCGAAAAATTAAGTTGAAAAAATGTTGCGACCAATATTTCGATTTTTTGAAAAAATCAGTATTGATTAAAAAATTCATAACTCGGTCAATGATTTTTTGCACAACCTGGAAATTTCTGAAAATTTGGCATTTTATGTCCTCTCAAACATATCAAAAAATAAAAAAATTAAAAATAGTGTTTTTTTGCAAATCAAATTTAAGTGATAAAAAGTTAAATAAAAAAATCACCGAATTTTTTTTACCGTGTATCATCGTTTGAGAGTAGTCCATATCCATATCTACAACTTTGCCGAAGACACCAAATCGATCAAAAAATTCCTTCAAAAGATACAGATTTTTGAGTTTTCATACATCATACATCATGTATGGACAGCTGCCAAATTTGTATGGAAAATTATATGGACAAACTAATGATGCAAAATGGCTTCTTTGGGCATACCGAAGGCACCAAAAAAGTTTCAGTCGGATTAAAAAATACAAAAATTAAAATTGAAGAAAAAAGACCGATTTCGTAGAGAATTGCTCAATGTCAACTTAAAAGTGAGCAAATTGATTTTTTATTTTAAATTAATCATTTGGGCTTGCTTTCTTTTAATGATCATTAAAAAAATAACAATTAAATATTTTAGCTTCTAATCAATTTGATGAAAACTTGAAGTTAAGTAAATAAATCCAAATTTACTTAACAAACTCTTCCTCTGCAAACGCCTTCAAAGCTGGCTTTTTTTAATTTCTGTTTCAATAACGTCTAAAACTTGTAAAACTAGAAACTTTTTTCCGTTTTTTTTTTTACTTAAAGAGTTTTTAATTATTCCTTTTATCAATGTTTTCGAAATAATAGTAAACTAACTTTTGAAATATTTAAAAATATGTGGAGTCAGAGTTGGAGACGGAGCCAACCATTTTTTGAAAGCTGGAGTCGGAGTCGGAGTCAGCTAGAGTTGGTGGGCCGGAGTTGGAGTCGGAGTCGATGTCGGCTGGATCTGAAGGACGGAGCCGGAGTCGGAGTCGGAGATGGCTAATCCCAGAAAGCCGGAGTCGGAGTCGCTTGAAATATGACCCGACTCCACAGCCCTGGTTATAAATAAGAGATAATACCATTGTGCTGTTTGCTACTCCCATATATTGCATGCAATTTTTTTTGGTTGTATGCAACAGCGACGAACCGCTCTAATTCTTCATACAATCTTTGGAGAAAAAACAATTCGGCCGTGACCAAATATTTTTGGAAAAATTCAAAGTGTACGTGTTTTTTGGGACCCCAAACTTTATGCTTCCCCTCAAGTTGAGCCTGCGCAGTTTTTCTTTGTAATTTTTTTGTGGATCAGCGTAATAAAAGCATCGTGTCAAATCATTTGTATTAAATTATCGTTTAATTCACAAAACTAAAAATTTCGGAAAAAACTCTGCGCAATAGAGGATAACTTCCCAAAAACGGATCAACCAGCCAGACGGGGTTATAATCCACGCAAAAGGTCGAATCGCCCCAGCCTTCAAGGTGATACGTAGGAGTGCAGATACTGGGAACTGGCCTACCCAAGAGAGACCTCACCTGGCGTGGGGGTTTGGCATGCGGCTGGCAGCTGGCAGCAAAATAAATTTCCAAACTTATTACATGAATTTTTATTACATTTCACGCGCACTTGATGCGAGTCCACCTGGAAAGGGTATGGGTCTCTTGGGAGGATGCCACCCTGCTGCCGACACACGGTAACGGTAACTTGAACTTAGTGTAGATCGAGTTTTAGGGGATCTTGGGGATTGGTAAACAATTTTTGTTGGTAAAATATTGTTATTTTTTTGTTGGATGGTTGTATCAATTTTAAACTCAGAATTTTTAAACCATGCTTTGCCCTCAAACAATGTTGAAAATCAAATTCCAATGCACCTTAAATCTGCGGAAAACACACAAAAGCTGGCCGATGAACTCCCTAATGAGATTCATGCTATTTTCTCTTGTTTTCCTCTTGCTTGCGTCCAAAGAATTGCGTAGGCTAAGTTCGGCATAGAATGTGCTTGAATAAGTTAGGCTAAACAGAGGCATTCCGGGCACAATTTCGATCAACTTCATTAACTTGATGCGGCATCTAACAAACAAAATGTACAACAATTCCGAGCTTCATTTGGCCAAGACCATCGAAAGTAGCTCAAATAAATTGCTCCTGCAATTAGTGTTATTGCTATTTGAAAACGTTCTCCCCCTCAAATCCATCGTCTTCTGATTTTCGTACAGAGATTTTTAATTAAATTGAACAGCTTTCCAAAAGCAGACCGTGAAAAGCTCGCCCAAGCAAATCGGACCAGATCGGCTATTTCAAGGTAAGCAAAATTCTGTCGTTACCGGTCCCGAAAGGTACAATTCCCGTCGCAAACTCAATTATCTTAAAAGGTGTCCGTCGTCGGGGAAGAACTGGTCACACCATGAAGATCGAATGACGTGCGAGGGGAGCGCAAAAGTATCCCTTGGTCAACTGGAAAAGTTTGATGGACTTTCAAAAGTTGCAATTTCGGTTATTGTTGAAGGTTCTTCCAAGTTTGTGCTTATGCCAAGGCAAATAAGTTTGTCTGAAGTGTTTCCTTTTTAAAAACTGCTAAATCTTTAGCAGTTTTTAAATGTTATTTATTGAAATATGATGACTTTAATTGAAATCATTCGAGGATTCGATTTTTCTTAAATAAGAATTTTTTAATTGAATTTTACTAGAATCTAGTCCTTAATCACTACACTCAGTTATTCAAAAAATCGTCAAGGGTTTGAGTATTCAACAACTGAAACAAAACAGTGGCAGCTCTAAATCGCTTCGAAACGAATGGAAATTTAATGCAATCACTTTTCCTCACGCTTCTGTAGCAAAATCGCATAGCTGTTCTCTGTCAAATGTGGAAGCAGCAGCCAAACCGAAAAAAAAATACAGATTACAAACGAGGGTAAAAGCTTTTCCCGTCCAAAAAAAAGCAACATTTTTCCTCTCCAAGAGCCATCGACCGATTTCAACATAAATGCAAGCATTCCAATAAGCTCATGGTCCTGATGATGGTGCTGCTGCTGCTACAACTCCCAGGAAAAAAAGGCTTGGAAAATCCATGGTAACTCATAAACACACACGCACTACAGTTACGAGGTCGATCCCCTTCATCTTTTGAAAGGGAGAAAGAGCGAGAGAAAGAGGAAAAAATGGTAAAGCGCTTGGAATTTCCAATAAATGGCCAATCACAAGCAGGCGAACGCACACCAAAAAAATCTAAGTTAACATTCAGACTGTTGTGCGGTGGGGTTAAAATAGAAATATTTATTTTTGCAATTCCGTCGTGAAACTACTTACTTTTCCTGTCATTCTTGAACGACGAAATAGCCTACTTTTCTGACCAAAAATAACAGAATCGAATAGCAACACTTTTCAAAATAAATGCTGAAAAGTTCTACTTTTCAGCACTCAAATGGGTGCTGAAAAGTTGAACTTTTCAGCACTTGTTTTGAAAAGTAACACGTTTCAACATTTTTTTGATTTAAACGATTTATTGACAAAATACATGCAAATTTAACATAAAATTTCACTCAGTGTGTGTGTTTTTGGAATTGCAAAAAATGTTGTATGGAACTCGTTGCAAAACTTGATTTTTTCAGCACTCTACGTATTTATCCAACTCGGTGAACCTCGTTGGACAAATGTACGACTCGTGCTGAAAAAATCCTCTTTTTGCAACTTGTTGCATAAACTACTATTTTGCTTCAAGCAGTTCCAGAGTTTTTTAATAGACCTTTTAAAATAAAATCTTAACAGTTAGTTTAAAGCAAGGTTTTTCCTTGATCGTGAATCCATGGTCTGTTTTTGGAAACCATGTGACAGTGGGGCAGTAAGATCTCTTTCTGTTTTCTTGATTTTTACTGAACCACGGTTTTGAATGATTTCTAGCTCGAAACCGTGATGAGATAAAATCTCGTGTTAATGAAACTTGTTTGATGGCTTATTCATTATTCATAATTATCAACAAAAGGAAAGAGGGAAGAGTTATAAAACCATTTCAATTTCCTATTACTCAACGATAAAAAAATGCGTATCATTTTATCCGAAATTTAATTTTTTTTTCGAAATTGCAAGAATTCATTTTTTCTTTTAAAACGTGGTTTTGCTTTATTATTATAGGTTTTTGTATTTTTTAAGGTTCATTTTCAGATTGTAGCTAAGTTCTATATTATATTAAAAATGTCTATAACTTAAAAACGAAGCACTTTATCAAAATTTTGCTTAAGTTCTTTTTAATTGCAAATTTTATTTCACATTGAAAAATTAGGTTGGTAAATCATTGCGACCGGTATTTGTTTTTTTTTTTTAAACCAGTATCGATTAAAAAATTCATAACTCGGTCAAACAATTTTTACACATTCTGGAAAATTCTGAAAAAATGGCATTTGATGTCCCCTAAAACATATACAGCCAATCCTCACAAAAATAGCATGATTCCAAAAAAAAACATTTTTTTTGCAATCTTTGTCATTTTTCGCAAAACCCCTTTTTCAAAAAATCATATCTCAATTTTTACAAAATATCCAAAAAAAGTTTAGTTATATTTTCAATTTTCTGAGAAACGATTAAAAAAATAAAAAATGGGTTTTTCGACGCGCCACCCGCAAAAATGGGAAAACGACGAAAACTTGATAACTTGTAAATTTCAAGGATGACCTGTACATATTAGGGTACCAAAATGTTCGTAATTGAAATGCGCATTTTTTGGTATGTACCCTAACATGTGGGTAATTCTCTACCAACTCACACGAAATCGGAAAAAGCTGCCCCGACCCCTCTTCGATTTGCGTGAAACTTTATCCTTAGGGGTAACATTTGTCCCTGATCACGAATCCGAGGTCCGTTTTTTGATATCTCGTGACGGAGGGGACACCATGAACGGCCATGATCGATGACGACCAACTTTTTCAAAACTTTTTTTTCGTAAAATCGCGATGACTCGTGATGTTTATAAGAAAACCCCTTATGTCTATATATCAAAATTTTTGTTATTGTCTGCTGTTACTAAGGGCTTTCCCCATGCTTGGGTCTGAAGGACCCTGACAACGCCCCAGCCGGTTGGTCTTAGAGCCACGGCCTGACTGGGGTGGGCTCAGGGCCTCTTTCGCGCTGGCGGGGCTAGTCAAGCAAGAGCTCTTTCTTTCAAGGGTCGGCTCGAAGCTCAAGGAATCAAGGCACTATTTAGTTAAATTAAGCACTGTATTTCTTGGACTCACGCTGTGTATGTGTGTGTGTTAGTGCGGGGCAGGTTGGCTGCTACATCTGCTGCTGTTGGTCACCTCCGATGACACTCTCGTGGCTGGCTTGCTCCGGAGGTCCACGATCGCCCTCGACCGCGTCCGGAACCTGGTTCTGGAACTTCTGGCATGCTCTTTGCAGGTACGCCTACGCCACGCACGAAAGGGGGGGGGGCACGTGGTCACGTGCCGAGTCTTCAGGCGGTTCTTGGATGGACATTCGCCGGATTGCCTTCGGCGTCGAGTCCGTCACTTCGGCGTGCTGGTGGCGATCGTTCGCGGTCGCCGTGATCTGGTTCTTGAGCGAAAACCTTGGGTCCTTCGGGTGAGAACACAGAGAGGAGGGGGGGGCTGGAGTTTAGAGTACTACTGGGGCAGCTTTGAGGGATTCACTATCGATTTCGCTCGAGTTATACCTGATTCGCCGATCTTTGCTTGCGTGTTATAATTTTCCACTATTAAATACTGTTCAAGTTCAAGGGCACTGAAACTTGCTAGCTCTTTGATTTGAAGGTCTTGCTAGCGGGCTGGTCAATGTGGAAAAGATCTTCCAAGTCAATGCTGACCCTCAGTAAAGTACTCTCTCGCTTCTTTTTAGCCCTTTATTCCCTTTTTCCTCTAGTCCTCTCCTTACAGTACTACTTCGTACTTTTCTGGTAGCAATCCCGCAATGTAGGTTTGTACAGTATGTTAACAAACTTTGTTCCTGCGGTTTGCAATAACAGTGTGTTTTATGGTTATTTTCTCTAGCTGTGCTCTGATTTTATATTGTTTGTGATATTTATTTTACTTTTATTTACTTGACAATATTTAATTTAAAGACTACACAAACTCTCTAATCTGTGATACAATAATTTTAATGTAAAGCTTGCCAAATCCTCCTATTTGCCCATGACTGATTAAGGGGCAAAGTAGAGCATATAGCCACAACGGTAACACTGCTCTACAACTTTGTAGAACATTGTTACACTCTTAAAAATAACCCTGCAAATTAAAAAAAACACGAAATTTTAAAATTAAAAATTTCGTTCTAAATGAAAATATGACCCTTCTGGGTCAATGTAGATTCGAAAAATACATTAAATTTCCCATAAAATGACTTGTTCCAAATTTTTTTTACAGTCGAGTAACGGAAAATGGTTACGCCATCAAATCGGGCGTCTAATTTTACATAAAAGTCCCTTTGACACCAAATTTCTATCTCATCACCGTTTCAGGCTGCAAATTATTGAAAAACACCTCTTTTTTCGCATGTTCAAAAATGGAAGGGTTCGTAACGGAGGGGTCACGAGATATCAAAAAACGTACCTCGGATTCGTGTTCAGGGACAAAAGTTACCCCTTGGGACAAAGTTTCACGCAGATCGATGAGGGGTCGGGGCAACTGCTCTGTGAGTTGGCGGAGAATAACCCTATATGAAAATAAAAAAATGTTTATCTTTTGAAGGAATTTGTTGATCGATTTGGTGTCTTCGGCAAAGTTGTTGGTGGGCAATGCTCTACCAAAACCGGAAATGGATTTTATTCGTATTTTTTGATTTGGCTCAAACTTTGTGGGGGCCTTCCGTATGACCAAATTAACTATTTTGTGTGATTGGTTCATCCATACAAGTCCATACAAAAATGGTATGTAAATATTCAAACAGCTGTAACTTTTGAGTGAATTTTCTGATCCATTTGGTGTCTTGGGCAAAGTTGTAGATATTGTTGAGGACTTTTGAGAAAAAAAATAGGTACACGGAAAAAAAATTGCAGATTTTTTAATCAACTTTTTTTTACTAAAACTCAATTTACCAAAATATGTATTTTTTGATTTTCGAGATTTTTTTATATGTTCTACGGAACAAAAATCCGCAACTTTTGAGCCACATGGTCAAAAAAACTGCCGCCGAGTTATGAATTTATGAAAAAATAGTGATTTTTGAAAAAATCGAAGTTTCATGCAAAAACAAGTTTGACATTATTTTTTAATGTACAATAGAATTTTCAATCGAAAAGTACTTAGCAGATTTTTTTAAAGGGTTCCGTTTTCAAGATATAGCCACCGAAAGTTTGATTTTAGCGAAATATTTGCACTTTTTCAATTTTAAAAAATAGTGACCATTTCTAAAAATACTTTTTTTTAAAGTTCAGAAAATTTGCTATCAAATTTTATAAGAGACATTGAAGATTGGACCTCGGGTTGCTGAGATAGAGCCGCTTTAAGAAAAAAAATAACACGAAAATTGAAGTTATCTAAATCTCACCAAAACAACCCACCATTTTCTAATGACCATATCTCAGCAACTAATGGTCCGATTTGCAATGTTAAAATTTGAAACATTCGTGAAATTTTCCGATCTTTTCGAAAAAAATATTTTAAACAATTTTTAAACCATGACTAACATTTTAAAAGGGCGTAATATTGAATAATTGGCCCTTTTGAAATGTTAGTCTGAAAATATTTTTTTCGAAAAGATCGGAAAATTTCACGAATGTTTCATATTTTAAAATTGAAAATCGGACCATTAGTTGCTGAGATATCGACATTAGAAAATGGTGTGTTGTTTGGGTGGGACTTAGAAAACATCAATTTTCCTGTTTTAAACCTATGCATGGCAATATCTCAGCAACGAAGGGTCGTATCAACAAAGTTTAAATATGCAAAATATAGAGAACTAACTGCAAACATGTGCACTAATTTATAAAATGAAAAACTGCGACTATTTTCAAAAAAGTCACCTAAAAATGGATTTAACTTGAAAACGGTGCACTTTATCAAAATTTCACTTAAGTACTTTTTGATTGCAAATTTGATTTTTCATCGAAAAATGAAGTTGAAAAATTTTAGCGACCAATTTTTCGATTTTTTGAAAAAATCAGTATTGATTCAAAAATTAATAACTCACTCAAAGATATTTGCACAACCTGGAAATTTCTCAATAGTTGGCATTTAATGTCCTTTAAAAATAAATAAAAAATAAAAATAATGTTTTTTTGCAAATCAAGTTTTAGTGACAAAAAGTTAAATAAAAAATCACCAAATTTTTGTTTACCTTTTATCATTCAGTGTAGTCCATATCTATACCTACAACTTTGCCGAAGACACCAAATCGATCAAAAATACCTTCAAAAGATACAGATTTTTGAATTTTCATACATCATTTTTGTATTTTGCCAAATTTGTATGGAAAATTAAATGGACAAACTAATGATGCAAAATGGCTTCTTTGGGCATACCGAATGCACCAAAAAAGTTTAAGACGGAATAAAAAATCGTATAATTATTGAGTTTTTTTCCTAAAATATAATCTCATAGGCCCACCATGTCCCCGAAAACCAAACAAATCTCTCTCACAAATAAAAGCCTCCCCACTTTCGAGGAAATCCCGTGTATGGAGAAGCAGGAATTGGTTCTCCAGTTTTGCCTCCTAATTTCGAAATGGTCAATAATGCGTCGAAATCATGCCTTCCACATTCAGGGCGTTCAGTCTCACTCACCTCCCCACCCCGCATGCATGCCTTTTTGATGAGGGTTCAACTTTTCGGGGGCTGCTTCGATGAAATATTAATAATTGTCTGTCGAAATGGATTTACTTCCAGCTGACTGTAACAAATTTTGATGTTTGTTTATATTGGAAATCGACTGCCCTCCCCCGTGGGGGGTGAGTTTGATTTGGGGTTATTTGATATTCATTAGGAGGGGGCATCATTATTTTAAGGGAAAAGAATGCTTTTGAATATTTGGTAATGAAATTGAAATTTATTTGACGCATTCTTCAAAAAGCTTCCTCTTTGCATCAACAAGTTGGTTCGCACTAACTTGTTCCAAAAACTTAATTACACAGTGTCAATTTACGCTGCATTTTAGCTGCTCACTTGTAGTCAGAGCGCTTTCATCAAGTTTTCCTCCCGAAGGAGTTGATTGTTGATGCTGTTTTCTGGGAGGGGTGCTTCAAACATGTGTTTTCACATTTCATTTGTGCCATTCATCTAAATGAAATTTTCCCCGAGCAAGAACTTTTCATTTTCACTCACACTGAAGAAGACGCTGTGACTTTGGAGCTTTCTTCGGGCGAGAGCATCACTTTCGAATTCCGCCTGCACGCAGTTTAGCAAAAGTTGGTCTTTCGCAGCTCAAAATATTCACCAAACTGCATCAACAACAACTTGGCCCCAAGACGGCGCGGCTGCCAGGAGAGGGAGTGGAAAAGTTGCCCGGAGGAGGATTCTGGGTGCCACTTTCAAGTCAAGTCGGAAAGCTTTGTGTGTGACCGTCCTTGAGAAAGCTCTTCCGCTTGCTTGTGATTGGTTTGACAGGGTTTTGCCAGAGCATCAAACACGTTTGAGGGATGGGGGACTGGGAAGGTGAAAAGCCAGTCAGTTGGTGGGAGTCTCGATTTCTGTGCAACGGAAAGAGAGAGATAGTGCCACTTAGGGGGACAAGGGGTAATATGCACCCCCTAAGGGAAAACTGTGATTTCTCATCCATAACAGCATTTCTGTGAAAGAATTTCGTTAGATGTTCATAAATAACTAGGGGAGCTGGGGGTAAGACGGCCAGGCGGGGTAAGACGGCCACCCCACTGTTTTACTAAGTATACTAATGAATATTACTAAAATGTTTAGCAATACTGTTCCTCATGCTAAATAATGCATATGGAGTCACCTTTGCCAAAAATATTGTTTGAAATAGTATAAAAATAGATCAAAATAAACAAATAATTTTTGAACTTGAAACTGGATGTAATTTTCATGAATTACAACTTAGGCATTTTGTTAGATAACAATATGTTTTCCTGTCTTCAAATATTTTTCATGTTAAATTGAAGTTTTCCCTAGATTATGTCCCCGAAAAAGTTTAGAAAATGCGATGAGCTATTTACAAAAATTGTTTAAAAAATAATTTATTTGGGGCAAGACGGCCACCTCCTCCGGGGTAAGACGGCCACCCGTAATTTGTAGATTTTAATTGATATAGGTTATATTTTTGACGGTTTTTGACTATTATGACATATTTGTAGATAAGGAAACGCATTTTCAATAAAACTATCCATTTTTAATCAAAATGCTGTTAACTACCGTTTCGACAACATTCTTTACTGTGATATAGCAAAACTCATTGAATAGTATGAAATCCTATCAAACTTTTCATAAAAATCGCTAATTTAATATTGTTTACATAATTTTGATTTACTTATTCTAATCAAAATACACAAACTAATTATTTTGCATCAAATTGTGTTTGTTTTGTAGTAAAATTCACAGTTTTTCATAAAATGTGGTCGCAATAATATGAAATTCACTGAGCCAAAATATGAAAATTTTTAAACAGCATTTTTCTTCACATTTGAAACCTGATTTTTTCAACCAAAATAGTTATGATGTTCAGAGAAGTCTGTTCAACCAACCTTGTAGGAATTTGGGTGGATTTAGCAAAGTTATTAAGTTAATTCATAGCACTGGCCGTCTTACCCCACATGGGTGGCCGTCTTACGTTTTTCATATATATACGATTTCAATTATATTTTTAAAATTCCTGAAAAGTATTGAAAATTGGTTTTTAGACTAACTAATTTATGTCATTTCTATAATGGACTAGTAGTAGAACAATATGTACGTAATTTGAGATCAAAATAATCTGTTGTGTAAATTTTATTAGACTTCTCCCTTAGGGTGGCCGTCTTACCCCCATCTCCCCTATTATTTAACGTCATCCAAGTGAAAAAAGTCTTTGAAAACCTCAAAATTGTTTAAAAGTAGCAGATTTCAAAAAATATTTTTGATTCATTTCAAACAACTATGCGGGGCAATATGCACCGCAACATTGGGGCAAAATGCACTACAACAACGGGACAAAATGCACCACAACATGAGGCAAAATGCACCGGATAAAAGCAGTTTTCACTAGTCACCACTAGATGACACCGCTGTTTTTACAAAAGAGCTTCACAGCGGTGCATTTTGCCCCGACCACGCTTTTTGCAGAAAATTTAATAAAAAATGCATTTTTTGATGTTTTTGGACTCATCGATCTACATAATAATGAAGATCATGGCAAAATAAATATGCCTCAACACTTACAATAACAATAAATGCTTTTCAAATTGTTCAAAAATCATAATGAATGTTCAATGAAAATTAGATGAAAACACAACAATTTAAAGTTTTGCAAATAACTAAAGCTGTTTTTAAACCACGATGCTCAAATTTTACCAGCATGGTTAAGCAGGGTTAAGCTTACAATTTCTATGATTTTTTCCCCGGAAAATTCTTCCAAATACCGAGAAAAGCAGGGGGTGCATTTTGCCCCGGGGGTGCATATTATCCCCTCTCCCCCTAATTGAAAATTTCCTTGCGGCATATAGAGCAAAAAGTGGAGAAGTCATTTGAAAAGGAAGAAAATCATTCTTCTCTAGGGTTGTCAAATGACACTGGAAAAGATTCAATCACACACTGATCAAAATTTTAGCATGAAACTAAAAGAAATAAGAAACCATTCCCGGAACTCTATGGCACATTTTGAGGTGCTTCAAAACAGAATTGGATTTCATCCATTGTATTTTAAAATGCGAGCAAGTTAATTTTTTTTTGTTTCCTTGAATTTCAATGTCTGCTTTACTCCATTTTCCTGTGTCGTAGAAGACTTGTATTTGTCATTAGTTCATTTTATGTATAGAAAAACAAACACTTAAAGTTTAAACAAAAACGGAGCATTTAATACTGTGTTAAATATTTATTATCGCGGACTTTCTTTAATATAAAACAATGTACACTTGTTCCGTTGTACTTCAACTCTGCTCGTCCAAGGACGAGCTCACCTTTATTAAGTATTTCCATGTCGGTAGATCAACTACCTCCCTAGTATTATAATTGACTACCTATCGACTTAACTTCATTTAACCTCCTAGATTTAGTCATTGCGTTTACCTGTTGACGTATATAAGTTTTATTGTCTTATATCGCCAAACAGAGATGGTAAATATGGGAAAAGGGCGTGTTGTGGTTCAGGCCACAACATCACTATCCCCCTCGGAAAAGGTTTTTTATTATCTAAGAGATCTTTTTTTATCTTATCATTTAATGTTGTCAATAGTGCTACAATACTTTGAAACCTATTTATGTGACATTTATAGATGTGTTGTCTGAATTTGTAGAGGTTTTGTTTTATGTAGATTGTTGTCATTTGTTTCATAAGTTTTCATGATGTTTTTGATTTTTTCTGAAATACGGTATTGTTTTGTTTGGTACATATTGTTTACAAAATTTACTTAAACTAATGTTAGTTGATGGAACCGATTACCCGCGGTTTACTCGGGATTAGTAGGATACAATAAAAGTAGTAAATCAGTGATAATTCTTATGGCTAAATAATAATATTTTTATGTTTACTGATTTTGAATGGATTCGTTTCATATTTTTGTTTACTGTACAATTATTAATTTTACTTTTAATTTAATATGTTTTTTTTCTAGACAGCAAAAATAATGTTTTACAATTGAAAGACGCGAAAATTATGCTAGTTACATTGATTACATTTCCTAAAATTTGAAAGATTTCAATAAAATATATTTGAAATGTGAAATGTGCAGGATGACTGTAGGCGTTGAAAATGTGTGATTACACTTTGTGATAATGGTGCTGAAGATGTCTTGATGTTGTTGTTTTGGAACCGTTTCGATTATTAACGATTTCGTTTTCGTGAATCTTTTGATGACGACCACGATCTCGGCGACGATTAGATGAAGATGAAGATGGCAAACAAATAGAATTGTTTGGTTCTGAAGATTTGAACGCGGGGGTCTCCTTCCCCCTACAAAAATAAGTTTTGTCTTATGCAGATTTTACTTATTTACTTTGTATTTATTTTACTTAACTACAAATGTATTTTATAAAATTTCAAAACTATGTTTAGTGATAATCGAGGTGTTTGTTTTTGTGTTTATATGTGTGTTTTTAGTGTATGTATTTATTTTATAATTATGTTGTATGTTGAATTGTTTTTATAATGCATGTATTTTTGTAAATAATTATTTTTGAACATTTTTTTTGTAATTCAGTTGGTATATTTATAATGTTTATATTTTCATGGATAATAACTGATTTTTCCCTTTTTATACATATTTGGTAACGTTATTTTTAAGGGATCTATATATTCATAAGTATCTACGAAATTGTTTGTTGTTCCTTTTTTAATACTATCATTCAAGTCATGTTTATTGAGTATAAAGTCACAATTTGTAATCTCCTTATTTTGTTATGAACTAACTGACAGTAAAATAAGTAAAATGGGTAATTCTCCGCCAACTCACACAGCAGTTGCCCCGACCCCTCTTCGATTTGCGTGAAACTTTGTCCTAAGGGGTAACTTTTGTCCCTGATCACGAATCCGAGGTCCGTTTTTTGATATCTCGTGACGGAGGGGCGGTACGACCCCTTCCATTTTTGCACATGCGAAAAAAGAGGTGTTTTTCAATAATTTGCAGCCTGAAACGGTGATGAGATAGAAATTTGGTGTCAAAGGGACTTTTATGTAAAATTAGACGCCCGATTTGATGGCGTAATCAGAATTCCGAAAAAACGTATTTTTCATCGAAAAAAACACTAAAAAAGTTTTAAAAATTCTCCCATTTTCCGTTACTCGACTGTAAAAAATTTTGGAACATGTCATTTTATGGGAAATTTAATGTACTTTTCGAATCTACATTGTCCCAGAAGGGTCATTTTTTCATTTAGAACAAAATTTTTCATTTTAAAATTTCGTGTTTTTTTCTAACTTTGCAGGGTTATTTTTTAGAGTGTAACAATGTTCTACAAAGTTGTAGAGCAGACAATAACAAAAATTTTGATATATATACATAAGGGGTTTGCTTATAAACATCACAAGTTATCACGATTTTACGAAAAAAAGTTTTGAAAAAGTTGGTCGTCATCGATCATGGCCGTTCATGGTCACCCAAGGGGTTTCCAGCATCGTGTCGGACTGGTCACTAATCCGGAATTACTTGGAATTTGAGCAAGTAATTCTGTAATTCTGGATTTACTGCGTAATTCCAGAGTAATCCTGGTAATTCCTAGTAATCCCAATAATCCTGGTAATTCCATGATTCTTGTTTGTGAAAACATACTTCAGAAAATAATAAAATAATAAAAATAACTGTTAAAAGATAATTTCGATGATCCTTTTATGATTCTATTTATTGCCTATTAATTTTCATGCAAGAAACCAAAGTTACAGCTAGTACGGGATCATTCGGATTTTGAGTAAGTAATTCAGTAATTCCAGAATTACTCCGCAATTCTGCAGTAATTCCTGTAATTCTGGAATTACCTGGTAATTCCGTAGTAATTCGAGTAATTCCATAGTTACTCAGTAATTCGTGTATTTCCCATTAATTCAAGTAACTACTAGTAATTCTTTAAAGGTAAATCGGCAGAATGCATTTTGCGTTTCCTTGATGCTTTTTATGGTTGTAAGGAGTACAGAGCGGATTCGGAATGTCCGCAAATTTGGATGCTCTCTAATTCAAATGTATTCGGATGAAAAACACTCAAACGTCAAAATCAGCTGTCAAACTGATGTTGAAGTTTACCACATTATTCGATGATTTCCAAGTAGGGCGTCCAATTTTCCCGGGTATTGAGTTTACCGGTAAACGGAAAAAATATATTTTTTATCCCGGGAAATTTTTGAAAACGTCATAAAATCTATGTTTTCCTTATATTCGTTATGTTTTTAAAATCATACTATTAGCTCAATACTAGTAAAATCAATCTAAACAAGGATAGCACTTTTAGATAGTTTTTTCTTTGTTGTGCTTTGAATTATAAATGCACTCGAACGCCAAAATCAGTTTTCAAAATGATGTTGATATTTACCCAATTGTTCGATGATTTCCAAGCAGGACATCTAATTTTCCCAGGTTTTGAGTTTCCCGGAAAACGGAAAAATATTTTAGTTTTGAAAAAGTCATAAAATTTATGTTTTCTTTATATTTGTTATGTTTTTAAGCTTTAAATTTATAGAATTAGCTCAATACTATTAATATCAATCTAAAGAAGGATAGCAGTTAGCTTAAATAAATTTTTGCTGTTCTCTGTTGTGCTTTGAATTTTATATGCACCACATATCTAATTCAAATTAAATAAGTATCTTATAAATATTTATTTTTTTTTTATTTCTATATGACATGACAAAACTGCTTAAAAATTGGTTTAAGATGTCTAAAAAAACAAAAATGACAACAAATAAAATGGTACCAATTTGTGTTTAAACTTATTAATTGTAATACTAATGTAATTTCCAGGCCAAATTAAGATTTTTTTTTAATTCCGGGAATTCCCCGTACAACATATAAAAATCCCGGGAATTTGTGCCGGGAATTCCCGGGATGGACGTACTATTGCCAAGCATGTGGTTTTGTGCATTTGACAGCTGTCATTCGATCCAATTCTCAATATGCTGGAAGCTAGGCAGTAATTCCAAGTTATTTTTATAAACTTGAGCAATTCTGCGTGGTTTCTGGAAATCCCAAGTAATTCTGGGAAATCAAAGTAATTCATGACATATTGCCAGTAATCCTGGTAATTCCATTTAGACTGGTCAGTAATCCTTGATGCTGGAAACCCCTTGTGGTCACCCGCGACAGACACGGACGACGAAACAAAGAGAAACGCAAAAAGTAACTTTTTCAAAACTTTTTTTCGTAAAATCGCGATAACTTGTGATGTTTATAAGCAAACCCCTAATGTCTATATATCGACACGATGCTGGAAACCCCTTGGGTGACCATGAACGGCCATGATCGATGACGACCAACTTTCTCAAAACTTTTTTTCGTAAAATCGTGATAACTTGTGATGTTTATAAGCAAACCCCTTATGTATATATATCAAAATTTTTGTAATTGTCTGCTCTACAACTTTGTAGAACATTGTTACACTCTAAAAAATAACCCTGCAAAGTTAGAAAAAACACGAAATTTTAAAATGAAAAATTTTGTTCTAAATGAAAAAATTACCCTTCTGGGACAATGTAGATTCGAAAAGTACATTAAATTTCCCATAAAATGACATGTTCCAAAATTTTTTACAGTCGAGTAACGGAAAATGGGAGAATTTTTAAAACTTTTTTATTGTTTTTTCGATGAAAAATACGTTTTTCGGAATTCTGAGTACGTCATCAAATCGGGCGTCTAATTTTACATAAAAGTCCCTTTGACACCAAATTTCTATCTCATCACCGTTTCAGGCTGCAAATTATTGAAAAACACCTCTTTTTTCGCATGTTCAAAAATGGAAGGGGTCGTACCGCCCCTCCGTCACGAGATATCAAAAAACGGACCTCGGATTCGTGATCAGGGACAAAAGTTACCCCTTAGGACAAAGTTTCACGCAAATCGAAGAGGGGTCGGGGCAACTTTTCCCGATTTCGTGTGAGTTGGTAGAGAATTACCCAAATAAGAGAAATTGTTATATTAAAATACTTAAACAAACTAGTTATTATACTAAATGAAGTGAAATTATAATGTTTGTGTTATGACAGCAATTAGTAGACCTATTTGAAAAGATTTCCATGTATATTGTTCGTTTGAAAACATTTTTAACTTTAAGAATATTTCTTGTGTCTGATTTGAAAGTGGAAAATATGAATAAATCTTGTGTGATTTTTTTGATTAGTACATTACATTATGTTGCTGTGTTCTTAATAGAAATTTATTCAATATATGATGGTTTTCAATTTATGTTTTAAAATTAATATATGAAATTGATTTTTACAAACCAAATTAAATCAATCAAACTTGAATCATATTTACAATATCGATTGATTAAATTTGAAGTGTTAAAAGGTTGATTTCGATATCTTTGATTGCTCGCCTGTTTTTTTCGACATACTATGATTTTAAATTAGGAAACTATTTTGCTAGTTTTTGAATTATTTGTAATATTCGTATACTATGTATAATGAATTGATTTACTTTTAGCTTTTTGCATTGCATTTTTCTTTGTTCAATCTGTTATATGTTCTGAACCATTCATTTTTATTTTTTACGAATAATTTGTTTTGAAAAATGATTTTGTATTCAGCAAAAAAAATTTAGCTTTGGTTCATTTTTGTGCAGAATTTTTATTATACTTTTGCTGAACTTATATTTAAATCAGATGTATTCTCCGGAGAAATATATATGATTTAAAATGTTTTGTTCTTATGATCAAGGTAGAGTAAATCTTTAACATTCATTGATAATTGATATTGGCCAGCTATCAACATAATTGATGGTTAAGATATGTCTATCATGATTGTGTGTGTGTGTTTTTTTTTGTTTATCAGTAAGAATACTGATTACTTAGATCATCTAAGTATTCTATAAATTGTTGGTAGAAGTGATCATTTTTATTTAAGAAAATATTTTTCTCGTTTTCAATAAAATAATTTTTAAATTTGTTTTGTTGGTAATCTAGTTTTTTACATTGTTTTTTATCTTCATTTTTTATAATTTTAATTTGCTCATTATGTTTTTCGTTAAGCTCGAACATTTTTGAATTATTTTTGATTTCCCCATAATTTTCATATTCTGCTGTTTTTTGATTTTTATGTAGAATTGGATTTTCAGTATTGTCACAAAGGTTTTCACTGATATTTGGATTGTTGAAATTTTCAGCTTGAATATACGAGATTTCATCAATTGAATTGTTTTTCGCTAAATAATTTTTATTTTTTGGCATACTGTTTTGCCAGTAATGATTATTCTTTGTGTTATAGTTGTGGCAATTATTTGTGTTATTATAACCATTGTTGCGAGAGTTGTTATTTTGAAAATTACCATTTGTCATATTATTATTATTGTTGTTATCGTAATTGTTTATAAAATAAGGTCTTTTGTTTTTAAAAATTGGAACGAAAGTTTTACCCTTATAATAAGGGTTAATTTTTGTATCTTTATAATGAATGTTTTCCCTTTTAGGAACAAAATATTTCCAATTATATTTACCGTGATAGTAATTCATGTTATTTTGTTGTCGGATTCTATAAATATTTTCTTGTTTTGCATCATTATTGTTATTGTGCAATGGATTAAAATTGTTACCCTTATACCTGGGATTGAAGTTTTGGGGACCTTTTTTCCCAGAATTTAAACATGGTTGAAAATGGTTTTTGAATTTAAAATATTGAACTCCGTTGTTTTGAGCTGTAGATTGTTCAAAATTTCCTGCTCTGTCAATTAATGGTAGAAATTTACCATACATTTTTTTGTCACCTAAATTTAATTTTTCCAAAGTAATTTTGATTTCGTCTAAAGTAGACGCTTGGCCTAAAAAAATAATTGTGTCGATGGACAACAAATCTTTTATTTTCCATAAGCTTTACCCATGGCATGCTGATGGAATAATTCAAATTCGGAGCCACAATTGTTTTTTATTTTTGTCAGAATATAATTAAGTCTAGCAATGAAATCAGTTAAGGTTTCATTTTGCTTGATTGATGATGCATTCATTTCGTCTAATAATTCCAACATTAATTTTAAACTTGGTTTAAATCTATCTTGCAAAAAAGATTTAAGTTGGTCCCAAGTATCAATTTTTCATTTTTGAATTCATATTGTACATTTTCCGAAAGTTTACAGTATTTAATCACTGTAAGGAAATGTTTCTCATTTATATTTTTTGTTTTATAGATTTCGTGAAAAAGATCCACAATTTCTATAAAGGATTTTAATTTTTGCACCGAACCGTCAAATAGTTCGATGTGTTCAAATTTCAACCAACTTTCCATGTTTGTTAAAGTATTTTTTTATTATATGTTACCAATCGTGTCCGTGTTTACTGCAGGGTTCCTGGCCGATGATCCTTTTTTTTAAATCACTTTACTTCAGCTACATTTTTTTTACTTCTGACACCAAATGTTAATATTTATTATCGCGGACTTTCTTTAATATAAAACAATGTACACTTATTCCGTTGTACTTCAACTCTGCTCGTCCAAGGACGAGCTCACCTTTATTAAGTATTTCCATGTCGGTAGATCAACTACCTCCCTAGTATTATAATTGACTACCTATCGACTTAACTTCATTTAACCTCCTAGATTTAGTCATTGCGTTTACCTGTTGACGTATATAAGTTTTATTGTCTTATATCGCCAAACAGAGATGGTAAATATGGGAAAAAGGGCGTGTTGTGGTTCAGGCCACAACAACTGATACTGTGACCAACCCTAGAAAAAACTCGTTCTTTAATTAATTTGAACCTAATTTGAGATATCTTCGTTGAATCGCATCCCAAGCCATTGCATAACATGTCTGGAGTTCTACAAGAGATCTTCAAGATAGCTACAGCATAGCAGTTTGGACCGCGGTAGGCTAAAATTCTCTTCAAGTACTCTTCCAAACTCCTGAAGAAGTTTTGAAGAGAATTTTATCCTACCGCGGTCCAAACTGCTATGCTGTAGCTATCTTGAAGAGCTCTTGTAGAACTCCTGGAAAAAAATGTTACTTGGGACTCATTAAATTTTTGTTGTATTTTTTTATCCGGGTGAAACTTTTTTGGTGCCATCGGAATGCCCAAAGATGCTGTTTTGCATCATTGAATTTTTGAATCAATGCTGATTTTTTCAAAAAATCGAAATATTGGTTACACAAATTTTTCAACTTCATTTTTTCGATGTAAAATCAAATTTGCAATCAAAAAGTTCTTTAGTGAAATTATGATATTCAAGTTAAAACCATTTTCAGGTAACTTTTTTAAAAATAGTCGCAGTTTTTCATTTTTTTAAATAAGTGCACATGTTTGCCTACTTATAAAATAAATATATTTGAAAAGCTCAGAAAATTCTCTGTATTTTGCTTTTTTGCACATTGTTCATACGACCCTTAGTTGCTGAGATATTACCATGCAAGTGTTTATAAACAGGAAAATTGATGTTTTCTAAGTCTCACCTAAACAACCCACCATTTTCTAATGTCGATATGTTACCAACTAATGGTCCGATTTACAATGTTAAAATATGAGCGTAAATCGAACCGAGGTCTGTTTCTTGATATCTCGTGACGGAGGGGCGGTACGACCCCTTTTATTTTTGAACATGCGAAAAAAGAGGTGTTTTCAATAATTTGCAGCCTGAAACGGTGATGAGATAGAAATTTGGTTTCAAAAAGACTTTTATGTAAAATAAGACGCCCGATTTGTTGGCGTACTCAGAATTCCAAAAAAACGTATCTCTCATCGAAAAAGAAAACACAAAAAAAGTTTTAATAACTTTGCCATTTTCTATTACTCGACTGTAAAACTAACTTAATCCACCTATGTGGTTGGAGCCTTCCTCACAACAGTGGCTGTACACAAGTTTCATCTATTTTTCAGATCCGGCTTCCAAAAAGTACATCGATATCACTTAAGTGGCCATATCTCGAGACAGGGTTGCCAGATCTCCAATGTTTTGGGCTCGTTGGAAAGGTTTTTTGATAACCTAACCAACGATGGGTCGGATGATGGATCCGGACAAAGTTTACATACATTTAAGTGAGATCCGGCTTCAAAAAGTACATCAATATCACTTAAGTGGCCATATCTCGAGACAGGGTTGCCAGATCTTCAATGTTTTGGACTCTTTAAAAAGGTCTTTTGATAACCTAACCAACAATAGGTCGGATGGTGAACCCGGACATAGTTTACATACATTTAAGTGAGATCCGGCTTCAAAAAAGTATATCAATATCACTTAAGTGGCCATATCTCGAGACAGGGTTGCCAGATCTTCAATGTTTTGGACTCGTTGGAAAGGTCTTTTGATAACCTAACCAACAATAGGTCGGATGGTGGAGCCGGACATAGTTTACATACATTTAAGTGAGATCCGGCTTCAAAAAAGTACACCAATAACACTTAAGTGGCCATATCTCGAGACAGGGTTGCCAGATCTTCAATGTTTTAGACTCTTTGGAAAGGTCTTTTGATAACCTAACCAACAATAGGTCGGATGGTGGACCCGGACATAGTTTACATACATTTAAGTGAGATCCGGCTTCAAAAAAGTACATCATTATCACTTAAGTGGCCATATCTCGAGACAGGGTTGCCAGATCTTCAATGTTTTAGACTCTTCGGAAAGGTCTTTTGATAACCTAACCAACAATAGGTAATATGGTGGAGCCGGACATAGTTTACATACATTTAAGAGAGATCCGGCTTCAAAAAGTACATCAATATCACTTAAGTGGCCATATCTCGAGACAGGGTTGCTAGATCTTCAATGTTTTGGGATCGTTGGAAAGGTATTTTGATAACCTAAACAACGTTGGGTCGGATGATGGACCCGGACATAGTTTACATGCATTTAAGTGAGATCCGGCTTCAAAAAAGTACATCAATATCACTTAAGAGGCCATATCTCGAGACAGGGTTGCCAGATCTTCAATGTTTTGAACTCGTTGGAAAGGTCTTTTGATAACCTAACCAACAATTGGTCGGATGGTGGACCCGGACATGATTTACATACATTTAAGTGAGATCCGGCTTCAAAAAAGTATATCAATATCACTTAAGTGGCCATATCTCGAGACAGGGTTGCCAGATCTTCAATGTTTTGGACTCGTTGGAAAGGTCTTTTGATAACCTAACCAACGATGGGTCGGATGATGGATCCGGACATAGTTTACATACAGTTAAGTGAGATCCAAATATATTTGAAAACACATTTTTATACATAACTTTTGAACTACTTATCGAAACTTCAATCTGTATAAAACTCGATCTATGGGACCCTAAACCAAGTCGAATGCAACAAGTTATACATACATACATACACACACACATACACACACACATACACACACACATACACACAGACATTTGTTCAGTTTTCGATTCTGAGTCGATATGTATACATGAAGGTGGGTCTACGACATTTTTATAGGAAGTTCAATTTTCGAGCAGGATTATAGCCTTACCTCAGTGAGGAAGGCAAAAACATTTAAAACACGCCATTTTAAGGGAAATTAATGTACTTTTCGAATCTATATGGACCCAGAAGGGTCATTTTTTCATTAAGAACAAAATTTTTCATTTTAAAATTTCTTGGTTTTTCTAACTTTGCAGGAGTTTGCTTGGAAATATCACGAGTTATCATGATTTTTTGAGAAAAAGTTTTGAGAAAATTACTTTTTGCGTTTCTCTTTGTTTCGTCGTCCATGTCTGTCGCGGGTGACCATGAACGGCCATGATCAACGACGACCAACTTTTTCAAAAAAAAATTTCTTAAAATCGCGTAAATTTTTTGCAATTGTCTGCTCTACAACTTTGTAGAACATTGTTACACTCTAAAAATAACCATGCAAAGTTAGAAAAACACGAAACTTTAAATTGAAAAATTATGCTCTAAATGAGAAAATGTCCCCTCTGCGTCAATGTAGATTTGAAAAGTACATTGAATTTCCCTTAAAATGACATGTTCCAAAATTATTTACATTTGAGTAACCAAAAATGGTACAGTTTTTATTTTTTTTTATTTTATTTTTCTATGAAAAATATGTTTGTTCGGAATTCTGAGTACGCCGTCAAATCGGGCGTCTAATTTTACATAAAAGTCCTTATGACACCAAATTTCTATCTCGTCACCGGGGTACTTATTCGTTTTATGGATTTACAATGTAGGACGCATAAGCTGCTTGTGGCCAAAATTTTAAGCTTTTTCCAAAATTTATTTTCAGAAAAATGGCAATATTAGTCTAATTGCGTCTAATTTTTAAATTATTGTTTCTTATATTTTTTTTTTGTTTAATACAGAATCATATACCAAACATCAAATTCCAATTTTCAAAATGCAGAACCGATCATAAAATTTCACAAATTTTTCATTTATCAACATTGAAAATTTGACCATTTCTTGCTAAGATATTGACATTTTAAAATGTTTCGAAAATATGTTTGCCATAAAGCTCGTCCAATTTACCATAAGTTTGTCTTTGACAGCTTTTTAATACTCATGAGCAATGCTCTACAAATTCAGCCGATTTTCATCATTTTTATTTTTTACAATTTTTTTGATTTGGCTCAAACTTTGTGGGAAGCTATTTTGTGTCATTGGTTCAGCCATACAAGTCTCCGTACAATTTTGGCTGCTGTCCATACAAAATGGTACGTAAATATTCAATGACCTGTAACTTTTGAGTGAATTTTCTGATCCATTTGGTGTCTTCGGCAAAGTTGTAGGTATTGAAGAGAAAAAAAAATGTTTTCTAATGCCGATGTCTCAGCAACTAACGGTCCGATTTTCAACGTTAAAACATGAAACATTCGGGAAATTTTTCGATTTTTTCGAAAATAAAATTTGTTTTTTTTAATCAAGACTAACATTTAAAAAGGGTTTTGAATATTTGTTTATTAATCGCACAAAATTGAACTGAAATGTTAGCGAATGACATTCTTTATGTCTCAAATAAGCTGTTTACATCAGAATAATAAATGTTTTAATAAAAATTTGCTAGAGTTTAAGGAAATCAAAACCATGAATTTCTGCTTTGCCTTCCCAGTGATTCGGGCACATATGGAATATTTATGTGAAATGTTTGACATTTTTGGTAGTTTTATAATTTAATTTTATTAAATTGTTTTGGCATTACCCACAGCGTTCAAACAATTTCAATTGAGCTTATATCTGTGAGCTTTTTCTTTCAATTAAAAAGCTGCCATAGACAAACTTATGGGAAATTGGACGAGTTTTTTGGTGAAAATATTACAGCCATGTCCCGGTTTTGCACGCCACGGTTTTGCACTGCCCCGGTTTTGATTCGTTCAGCTGCCTCGGTTAGCGTAAAGACTTCCATCATTGTCATGATTTTTCGTTCAGAGATATAAATTTTGCGTCGCTTTGAATATTTTGACAAAATTCCTTCAACAAGTTGTTTAGAATAGTGCTCTACACATGCTTATTCCTTTTGGTAACGATTATCCCATTCATTGTAAAGTTATGGAAATCATCATTAATCAATGATTGCCAACTAGGACGTCAATGACTGTGCCACAAAATTATAAAAAAATTGAAGCACAATTGATTTATATCAAAAATTCTTTCAGTGGCTTCAAGAAGGCAACAACCGGCACACGCTGATTCCTTTTGGTGCTGAAATTCGTTAAATTGAATTTAATACAGAATGTTTTATAGTGATGATCAATTTTCTTCGAAAATGATCAACGGCTTCACCTTAAGCACGGTCCAGTGCATAACTGAAGCACTGAGCTTATGGGATTTTGGCTATTTGGGAGACATTGGCTTTATTCGTATGAAAAATCATGCAAACATAATAATATTATAGTGTTTTGGAAACGGGATGATGTCAGCTATCCATTGAAATTATTATTACATGAAAATTTTCACAAAAAAACGTATTTTTCCTGTATTTGCAACATACAATGTTTCTCGAAAAAAAAAGACTCAAAATTATTGTTATTGCAATATGGGTATGAAATGATTGTTTTTTAAATATGGATATCAAACGATTGAGATTTTTTTATATTTCGAATATATTAAAACCATATTTTGAAATTACTAAAAAAAATCACAAAACTACGTATTTTTGAAAAACAAAATGCTCAAAATTTCATTTTTTGACAATATGGGTATCAAACGATCGGGATTTTTTCATGCATTTCGAATGTGATAACAACATATTTTGAAAACACTCAAAATTTTCAAAAAACTTCGATTTTTCGAAAAAAAATCTCAAAATTTCATTCAGGATTTTTTCATACAATTCGAATGTAATAACAATATTTTTTGAAAATACTCCAAATTTTCACAAAACTACGTATTTTAGAAAAAAAACCTCAAAATTTCCGTTTTAACTATCAAACGATCGAGATTTTTCATTAATTTCGAATAAAATAAGAATATTTTTTGAAAATACTTTCAAAAAAAATTTGAGTATATTTCCAAAAATACGTAGTATAGTTAAAAATTTTGAGTATTTTCTCAAATTTGCGTTATAACTTTGGAAATGTTTAAAAAAATCCCGATCATTTGAAACTTTAGTGTAAAAACTGTAATTTTGAGTAGTTTTTCGGAAATATGTAGTTTTGTAAAAATTTGAGTTTTTTCAAAAAAAAATTTATTACATTCGAAATGTATGAAAAAAATCCTGATCGTTTGAAACCCATATTGTCAAAACTGAAATTTTGAGTATTTTTTCGAAAAACCTAGTTTTGTGAATATTTTGAGTGTTTTCAAAATATGTTGTTATTACATTCGAAATGTATGAAAAAATCCCGATCGTATGATACCCATATTGTAAAAAACGCCTCGATTTTGCTAAACCGAGGCACAACTGTATTATTTGTTATTTTGTTGTGTCAATGTTTTATATTATTCTAAATCTTTTTTTATGTATTTGTAATTTTTTCCACTTTTCTCGACCTCCAACGTGATTGAGTGTGCACAGAATCCGTTCCACGTGGTTGTATTTCAAATGAACCGCAGAAGCCAGCACCACATCAAGTGAGTTTTCCTCTTCTCCCCCCCCCCCACCTTGGCAGTTGGAAGCATTTTCCTCTTCCCCCAAGCCCAAAACAACAACAGCAGCTTTCGACACCCCACCATTCCAGGCCTTTTCCAGCAAATGGAAAAACCATTCCATCACAGCATCAAGTTGAGGGGAAAATTTCCACTTCAATGACTCGGGTTTCGATTCCGGCCATGACCGGCCTTTGCAAGTTTGGTTTAGTTTTTTTGTGCTGTTCTGGGGGAGAAATTTCGTCGCCACCCCCTTAAAATAATGACGTCCTTAGTCATTTTTGCTCGACAAATTCCTCCTAATGGGGGAAGTGAAAAATGAGTCTTGAAAATGTTGCGACTGTTGTCAGAAGCACGTTAAATTCACATTAGCACCCACTTTTGTTCGGGGAAAGAGAAACATTTCGGAGATTTTTCACGGCCAACATCAAACTGAGATCAATTTTTAAGATCAATGTGTTTCTTCCAAACTGGAATCGTTCCAAGAAAGAAGCAATTGTTTGAATTCCAAACTTTTCGACTTCATACTGCGCATTCCAAGAAGCAACACTTGTTAAGTTTGCCGTTGGAAACGAACGCCATGTGGGAGGTGTTTTCCACCGTTGTCGAAAATAAATAAAATAAAAGTATCATTTTGCGGTGCTTAAGGTGATGTTTGCTTTGCTTTTCCAACTCTCCCCCTCCAGAAGTCTGGAAGACTCGTTATCGGCGCAAAGTCACTGCAAATTTAGGAGGGAAAAAACGCTTCGGGAAAGCAATTCCAAGAAATTTTCGTGGCTTTCTGCGCACGTGTATAATTGGGAATTCATGTGCGACTGAGATTCGAATTTTCGCCGAAGCTCTCTATAGGAGTAATGTTAGATTGGTGGTGAGAAGGGGAAAACCCCCGGTGGAAAGTTAAGTGGGAATGTGCTCCACTTTTCCGAAAATGGTGAAAATTGTAGAGTGTGAACGGTGATTTGGGTGGTTTGAGGGAATGGGAGTGGAGTAAGAATTTATTTCGCCAGGCTGCCAAAGCTCATTCTACGTGGCTATAAATTGTCATTTTAATGTGCAGCCGAAAATGTGGGTGGTTTTGCGTGTTGGAAATACTAGTGCTTTGGTTGAGCTATTTGCCGATTTGGAGTGATTAAGTGGTGGTTCGTGTGTAGTGCTTTAAATAGAAGTGAGAAATTCTACCGCAAATCTGGAAATTTAAGTGCTTGAATAAAATTTAATTTGTTCATATCAAACGTTAATGATAAATTTCCTATTTTCAAATTTCAAGAACAATTTTCTGTTAAACATACAAGATTTGTTTAAAGAACAACAAAGTTTGACTATATTGACAATCAGATTTCTGCAGGATTGGGTCCGTAAGTTTGATTGTTTTGGAATTAAAATACAAACAAATTTCTTGGTTGCTCTGCACCTTTGACAAAAGCAGGTAATTTTTGCACAATTTTTTTATAATTTTTCAATCAGCTTTTTTTTTTCTTCAACCAATTTTAATATAGTTTTCATCACCAGTTTTAAATCATTCACATATTTACTGACTATTTAATTTCTATCCTAGTTCAAGCATGAATTTTAACTGAAATGATTTAACTGATTTTTTACATTATTTTTTTTTTAATTTTGCTTATTTCTATAACATGACAACATTAAACATTTTTAAAGATTTACAGGATTTATATTAAGGAATAGTATTAATTCACTTTGGACAATTTATCTGGGAATTTGTAATCATAGATGATAGTGATAGAATACTGAAAATGCATTTGTAATCTGTAACAGGCGATATCTCACATAAATTTTACTAATGGGATCACTGAACTCAAATTGGATGTTGAAGATAAGAAAATTAATTTAAAAAACAACTTAATCTACCTATGTGGTTGATGCCTTCCTCACTTTTTACCAACAATGGGTAATATGAGTGGTTTGGACAAATATTTCTGCTATTTTTTTAGATCCAGAAAAATAAGTACACTAAAGTGGTTATAACTAAAGACAGGGTTGCCAGATCTTCAATGTTGAGGTTTTTTTGGAAAGGTCTCTTGATTACCTAACCAACAATGGGTCGGATGATGGATCCGGACATCGTTTGCATACATTTAATTGAGATCCGGCTTCAAAAAAGTACATAAATATCACTTAAGTGGTCATAACTCGAGACAGGGTTGCCAGATCTTCAATGTTTTGGACTCGTTGGAAAGGTATATCGATTACCTAATCAACGATGGGTTGGGTGATGGGTCTGGACATCGTTTGCAAACATTTAATTGATATCCGGCTTCAAAAAAGTACATAAATATTGCTTAAATTTTCATAACTTGAGACAGGGTTGCCAGATCTTCAATGTTTTAGACTCGTTGGAAAGGTCTTTTGATAACGTAACCAACGATGGGTCGGATGATTGATCCGGACATTGTTTACATACATTTAAGTGAGATCCGGCTACAAAAAAGTACATAAATATCACTTAAGTGGTCAGAACTCAAGACAGGGTTTCCAGATCTTCAATGTTTTGGACTCGTTGGAAAGTTCTTTCGATTATCTAACCAACGATGGGTCGGTTGATGGATCCGGACATTGTTTACATGCATTTAAGTGAGATCCGACTACAAAAAAGTACATAAATTTCACTTAAGTCGTCAGAACTCGAGACAGGGTTGCCAGATCTTCAATGTTCTAGACTCGTTGGAAAGGTCTTTTCATTATCTTACCAACGATGGGTTGGATGATTGATCCGGACATTTTTTACATACATTTAAGTGAGATCCGGCTACAAAAAAGTACATAAATATCACTTAAATGTTTATAACTCGAGACAGGGTTGCCAGATCTTCAATGTTTTGGACTCGTTGGAAAGATCTTTCAATTACCTAACTAACGATTAATAACATGATGATGTTTGGTTCAGTTTACTGCCATATATTAAACTTCCAAAAATATGCGAAAACACATTTTTATACATAACTTTTGAACTACTTATCGAAATTTCAAACAATTCAATAGCACCGTATGGGACCCGAAACCAAGTCGAATGCGACTGGTTTGGTCAAAATCGGTTCAGCCAGTGCTGAGAAAACTGAGTGACATTATTGGTGACATACACACACACATACACACACACATACATACACACATACACACACACAGCCATTTGTTCAGTTTTCGATTCTGAGTCGATATGTGTACATCAAGGTGGGTTTTCGAGCTTTAAATAAAAAGTTCAATTTTAGAGCAGGATTATAGCCTTACCTCAGTGAGGAAGGCAAAATGAGAGGAATAAAATTATGTAAGTCAACTAGTGATTTCCATGTCAAATCGTCCATAAAATCGATTTTTACACCGCTGATTTCAAATCAGTAGAAAACATTTAAGAGTGATTGTTTGCCACTTTAAAACAAATGTTGCACCTAAAAATTAAAAAAAAATATTTTTTTTTTGGTTTCTGGAAATGTATTCGATTTTGATGTTTTAAAATGATTTGTTTAGGTCAATCTTAATACAATTCAGCAGTCCATCATTTGATAGATTTTATTATTTATTTTGTTTTAAAGAAAATAAGGCACGAAAGAAAATAACACGATCCAAGTTGAATATCGTTCGATTGTTTAAATTACACAACTGGCAATTTTTTAAACTGATGTAAGTAAACGCTTCAGTAAATCAAATTTTAAAATTCGTGTATAAATGCTTTGGAATCATCTTCAGCAACCAACACCACCGATAAATTGTTGCTTAAGATGATTCCATATCATTTCACCAGAAATTTTGACCTTTATTTAATGGCTGGGAAGTCATTGGGAGTATTTTGGGAGCTCAAATCTATCATACCTTTACGAAACTGAAGCATTTACAGACATCCACTTTGAAAATATCGAGTTGTTTTATTAAAAAGAGTCATAATAGATTATTGAATATAAAATTACACTTTTTTGTAAGGTTCCTTACAAAATAAGTTTCAAATGATTTGAAAACTTTATTTGCTGATAAGGGAAATCGGACACACCGACTTTTTTAGCCATACCTAGCATTTTATGATAATATTTTCAATAAACCTTAAGCAACATGTTTTTATATATGGGTCATTCTCCGCCAACTCACACGAAAGCATAAGCATAGGTGCCCACCCGCAGTTGCTACTCCGTTATTGACCAGGACCTCCAGAAGTTACATCCACGAGCCGTGGAAGATAAGTGGGTGCTATCTTTCCTCGCTTCGCAACTTCTCAAAGGCCCCTATCATGCTGATCAATACCGGCGCCGGCCACGACCAGTGGTAGGGTCACGGGGAAGTGGATGGGAATGTTAGTCCGATACTTGAGTGATAGAGACCGCCCAATCGACTGCTTCTCCGACAAAGTATCACATGAGTTTTGAGGGGTTAGTAGATGGGTATGAGGTCAGGATTCACGTGTGGCAGTGATGTGACCATGAGCATTTTGTTTATCGGTTGAAATTTTAAATCTTAGGCAGCCGGCTGCGGAAAGATAAATAATTGATTATTTAAAAGTTTGTTTTAATCGAACGCGTGCCAACCGAGCGGTAGTGCTATGGGCTGGACTTATCAGTATATTTTTACTGTTGGTACAATTAAGATAACGCGAGCAAATGTCAAAAATAGTAGATGAGTTAATACTAAAGCTGCTAGTTGGAATAAATTATTACGATCAACGAATATAAACGAAAAGAAAACAGGACACCACGTAACCGATTGTAACGAAATTAAAACAATAACTTAAACGAACTTAACCGGCGGCGTGCCTTCCTATCAACGATGATAAAAGAAGGACTTATAAATTTAAAATATAAAAAGACTCCAAAAAATACGTTGCATAGTAACCGCGAAGTCCCGCTACTCACAATCGAATCCGAAAGATAGCTATCTAGAATTTTTAATAAAGTATTAATTCGACCGCGATCCTCCAGAAATTCTTCATCGGCGTGCCTTCCGATCAACGATGATGTAAGAAGGGCTTTATTCATTAAAATGATTTTATATCATAAGCCTTAAAACATATTCGTCGGCGTGCCTTCCGATCATCGATGATATAGAAAGGACTTAATCCAGCAATACGACTTGCTTGTCTCGAAAAAAAAAAGAATTCGGATCGTTTCTATCGAAAACTATGTAAAGAGAACAAAAATAAACTCATTGACCAACGAACGCGCGAACTAAAAATAAAGAAAAAAGAAGAAGAAGAAGACCAATCACCCCATGCACACAAACAGCGACACAAAAGAAATGAAAACAACACGAATCAGAAGAAATCCAATCACCCCATGTACACAAATAGCGACATAAAAGAGATGGAAAATAACACGAAAAAACAGGACTGAGCGTCCACACAGGCACCGCACTACTGATGCCATTATGCCGCCAACTCACACGAAATCGGAAAAAGTTGCCCCGACCCCTCCTCGATTTGAGTGAAACTTTGCTCTAAGGTACTTAGAGCAGTAATTTTGGTAATTTTGGTCCCTGATCACGAATCCGAGGTCCATTCTTCGATGTCTTGTGACGGTGGGACGGTACGACCACTTTCATTTTTCTGTTTTTTTTTACTAAGACAGGTTTTTCAGCGATTTGTAGCTCACAACCGTGAAGAGATAGAAATTTGGTGTCAAAGGGACTTTTGTGTAAAATTAGACGCCCGATTTGATGCCGTACTCAAAATTCCGAAAAAACGTATTTTTCATCAAAAAAAAGTTAAAAAATAGTTTTAAAATCGCTGCCATTTCCAGTTACTCAACTGTCAAAAATCGTGAGACATGTCATTTTATGGGAAATTTAATGCATTTTTTGAATCTGAAATAACCCAAAAGGGTCATTTTTTTCATTTAGAACAAAATTATTTGAGCTGATACTTTGTTAACTTTTGATGCTCTATCATTTTAAACAATATAATTTTTTCAAAATAATTTTTTTCAAATTTTTTTTATTGCGTTAATTTATAGAGGGCAAAAAGTTTACACTCGTACTACTCGGATTTTTTCTCAAAAGTTGTTCTAAGAGCTGTAAATTCAATTTTAATTTGCATTCCTATGTAACCGAACAGCGATCGTCATTCTTCGATGCTTTGCGCCATCTGTCAGAATTTTTGAGCTTTTAATCGCGAATAAAAATTTTAACTTTTTCCAAGAAGAATCTATTTTTGATGTTGGAGAAGTGATCAAAGCCAAAACTGCCAGCCATTTTTTTCTCTTTGAATTGAACTTTTGGACACCAACTGGACATCCCTAGGCTTATCCATGACCGTTTCCAATGGCCCAAAAAATGACAAAAATGACTGCGCAGTAGGGTGACAAGAAAAATTAAAATTTTAAGAAAATCTTAAGAAATACCCCCTGCCTTAATTCTTTAGGTAAACATGAGTAACTATACCAATTTTGAGCCAAATCGGTTAAGGGTAAAGGTCACTTTTTTCGGTTGAGTTTGTATTTGGAAAATCGAAAAAAAAAACAAACAACTTTTTTTCGAATACCGCAAAACGATCAGAGTTATTCCTGACGGGTTTTTAGCGAATAAAAGTAGACGTTTTTGTAAGAAAAGAAAAGAAGAAGAAAAGAAGGGGCATTAGCCTATTTATTTTGAATTACACGGAAAGGGAATCCATCGCCAAAACGCGATAAAGTTCGCGAAAATTACCTGAAATCGCTAAAATTTTTCGCTGGTTCGGAAGTCAGTCAAATTTGATCGAACCAGCGAAAACATTTACTGGTTTAGTGAAAATATTCGCTGCTTAGGGGTTCGGTTTCGCGTGCTTCCGCTTTTTCGCTGGTCCGTCGGTTTCTGGCACTGGATTAGCGTATTGTTTCGCTGACGTCTGGTTTTATTTTTTCCTGGCGGCAGTAGCTCGTGTCAAAATAAATCAGAAGATTTTTCTGCTAGTTTTGGGAGAAACTCCGCTAGTCAAGCGGTTGTTTGCATTGGAACTGCGTTTTTTTTTGTAGATTTTGTAACGTAAACAATACAAAATAACAGTACTGGAAACTGTGACAACCGAAAACACAATAAATATTTGGAGAGTCGGATAGTTGTTCATGATATCCCAAGTAACATTTTTTTCCAGGAGTTCTACAAGAGCTCTTCAAGATGGCTATAGCATAGCAGTTTGGAACGCGGTAGGATAAAACTCTCTTCAAGTACTCTTCCAAACTCCTGAAGAAGTTTTGAAGAGAATTTTATCCTACCGCGGTCCAAACTGCTATGCTGTAGCTATCTTGAAGAGCTCTTGTAGAACTCCTGGAAAAAATGTTACTTGAGATAATAATATTTCTCAATTAGTGAAAGTTTGTTGGACAAGTTTTCAAAACATAATTCTGTTTGTTTTAACAAGATTGCAAATAAATTCCCCCGTCACGTAATGGTATTTGAATTGATAAACTGTGCCGTGTGTGAACATTTAATTCTAACGAAAAATTTCGTTAGATTTTCTGCTGTCACATATTTTTTGCCAGTAATTGGCGAAAACAAACCAGCAGAAAACTAAGTCACTGGATTTGAATTTGCTTAGCCGCTGGTTTCAGCGAACAACTCCGCTAGTTCTGTGTAATTTTTCGCAAATATCAGCAAAATTAAACCAGGAAAATCCTTCTTCTGGTTTGGTAATGAATCTACTTTCCGTTTACAGAGATATGAAATAATTATTTTTTTATATTGTTTTCAAACAATTTTTATCTGTAGAAACAAATTTAAGTTGATTATAGAAAAAATAAATATAAAAAATAAACATTATCGGTAAACTTGTATGATAACAATGTTTTGAAAACCTTTAATTTTACTAAAGTCAACATTTCACTCCAGGTCTATCCCCATAATCCTGTTGCATATTTCTTGCCAAACAGGGTGGGAGACGGAATATTCGACACGCAGGATTTATCTTCACGTGTCAGCTGAGCCTCGCCGTCGTCTGTTTGTCTGTCTGTTTCAAAACAGAAAATTTCCGAAAAAAAAACTCGGTATGGGAGGGAGCCAATTTAATGCCTCCCAATTTGGAAGCTTCTTTTCTCCATCCAAGGGCTATTATTATTTTTTTTTTCGCTCGTATTTTCGTTCAAAAAAGCAATAAGAATCGTTGAAAATTCACCGTTTATAAGTAGGCAGGGAGAAAAAAATCGTTGGCTGAAGAAGGAAACCATCCCAGCCTTCCCACTTGAAATCCAAGTGGCGAAATTGAAAATGATATCAATCTGGAAGTGCCTCAAGCGTGTCGAAACGATTACCCGGGAGTTGTGGTGGAATTACGATTATTCCGTTCGAAAGTGGAACACACTGTAATTGGGAGGAGGGGTGGATTTGTATTGTTGACACTTTTGGAGGGCAATTTTTGGTATCGTTAATGATCTTGATTCCAAGAAAGAGATTCTCTAACAAAATCCATTTAAGGATAAAAAACATCCCGTCAACCGGGGCGACAGTTTTTAGAGCACATAATTGCTTTAAATTTTGAAACCTTATGACTTATTTAGTTGAACTGTGTCTGTTTTAATCAAAACCGATCAAAAATATCACAAAATTGTGCAAAAACAGGACTTAAAACTAGATTATGGTATTTAAACAACATTTTTTAAAGTCTTCTTTCACTTTTGAAACTGAATAACTTATAATTAAATTCATAAGAAATCAATTATAAACCATTAGTATTTTAATCGATTGTCATTTAACTCAATTATCAAAACGCAATCAAGCACTCAATTGCATTTACACTCAATTATCGTCTGATGTGATTGTTAAAATGCAACATCAAGCAGAAAACCATGTTTGATGTAAATTAGTTCCACACAAACGCACAAAACAATCCCCTAACCAGAAAGCCATCAAATGCATCCCTGAGGCTGGGCGAAACCCATTTGATCAAGTTGACTCCCATGTAATTCTGTGAATTAAAATTGAAAATTTACATCGATTACCCGCGAGCATCGCCGGGCAGGCAACAATTAACGCAACAATGTTATTGAAACTGGCAACCCTGGCCACAGCGCACAGGGCGTGTGGTCTGCCAAAGCCCACAAAAGTGCGCCAAATTTTGCGAAATTACCATTCCGGCGATAAAACATTTGAAAGCCAACCACATGTTTAACATTGGGGGAAAGCCCAAATTTTCACTGGAAAACGCGCAAGTGTGTGTCAAACCGCAGCACGAACCTGCCGCCTGCACTTATCTCAATTGATGCAGTTTAAACAGCAGTTGGTGCCCGAAAAGGGACACTAGAGATAAGCCATCGTCGTTGGTACGATAATTTGACAGAAATCGTTCAACTTATAAATGCTTGCATTGACAATTAAAATTCAAATCATATGATGACATTTTTCAAGATCATAAATGACATTTTTAAGATTAAAATTAGCAGTTAATAAAATAAACTAAACAAAATGAGATCGTACACACATTTCCACATCACCCACCATCAAAAAGGTAAGGGCTTTACGCACGCTGACCAAAGCTGTAATTGCGCCTAATAAGTGGAAAATTGACGTGGGAAAATTGATTTGGTCAATATTTCGCAAGAGGGCGTGGTTGATGTTGAAATTATGCTGCTACATGATGTGGTTAATTCCAGGTTGTGTTGACAATTACCTGGCTAAACTTGTGCAATGAAGAGCGGTTGGTGATAAATGCATGTATTGAAAGCTGTTAAAATTAAGTTTTCAAAGTTATTTTTTTTTAATTGTTAAATGAAACTCATCTAGAAAATCAGGAGTTCTTTATTGACGAATATGTTTTGAACAGTTTTGTATCAATCACCTCTTTCCATCTTGAAGAACTAAACGGCTGCTTTTCGCTTTGATGATTACCTGAAAAAAGAAGAGAATTAAAGTTAATAAAATCATAATAAATTCATCTAAAACTTTGCATAGGTTTAAATTAATGTGCATTTAAGAATTTCTAAATAACAAAAAAATATGAAAGTTGTAACAGAAAGCTAGCGATAAGAAATAAAATGATTTAAAAAACATAAACACAACCACGTCATTTTTGTGTTTACAGCGATTTCACGTCAAACAGGGTGCTCCGATTTGGCTCAAAAATGAACTGGGAGTTCCCTGGCAACAATAATAAAAGCCGTATTTTTTGCTTGGCGAATAGGGTGCTCCTATCCGGAATAGGGTGGTCCAAAAAATGACGTTTTTCATCGTTTCTTTTTGCCAAAAACCATTTTTTTTTAACAGGACCTATTCGAAGCTTATTTTAAACCTTATCATATTGTTCCTGAAAAGCCCAACTAAAAACCTTTCTTTAGAATTGTTACGCTATTAAATTGGTTCAGTCGTTCCGGAGTTATGATTTTTTGAAAATTATGGTTTTTGTGGAAATCAACGAAAAACGTCATTTTTGGACAACCCTATTTTGTTATTGAAAGACGCAACTTTTGGTACCCAAACATGAGGTTATCGCTGAAATTTTAAAGCTATCGGTTTTTAGTGAAAAAAGTAGATTTTTTTACCGATTACCCCAATTTTCCCGTTTTTGCGCGTGGCGCTTCGGAAAACCAGGATTTTTTTTAAATCATATCTCGAATACCTATTGATGAACTCCTCCCATTTTGAGTATGTTACGTAAAATTGTCCAAGAAACTCAATAAAAATATTTTCAGGCATAGGCTCTTTGAACCAGACACCGTAAAAACGGCTTTTTAAAGGCTTTTCAAATGTTAGGCTAGACATTTTAAACTATTTTTTAACTATTTTTTTAAAAGGCCAACTTATCACCTTTCATTTGCGTATTAGACAGCTAATATCGGTTAAAATGACGGGAAGCTATGATTTTTTGAAAAAAAAAAAAAAAAAATATTTTTGCGAAAATTTACTAAGATTATCATTTTTTGAACACTCTAACACGGCGTAGGTTACCCTAATGGCAAAACAAAAAAAACAGGTCTAATTATTTCGGTCAGGGATTCCCAGAGCAAATTTGAGCCCGATCCGAGCACTTTTGTTTTTTTATGCTGTTTTCGTGGGGAATCGCTGCATAATAAAAGTAAAGTAAATTTAAAAAAAATATAGGCATTTTCAGTAGTACAAATATGACATAAAATTTGAGAACTTTTGATAAGTGCTTCGAACTCAGTTTTAAATGCAATATGAATCGATAATTTTATACTGAAAACTGGTTTTAACAAATTTAAGGAAAATTTCTGACTTTTTACAATTTGTTATGTATTTTGTTAAAAGGCTTATAAACATAGTTAACTTAATGTACACATTGATTTTTTTCTTAAAAACTATGCTAACCTTAATGTTGGCATCAGTGTTCCCACTAGCCTAAGCCATCGGCTAGGCTAGGTTCATTTTTCTGGTTCAGGTTCACTCCACACGTCGGCAAGCATCGTCGGCTCAGGCTCAACGAGCGCCGTGAGCCATGGTTCATTTGGTTCAAACCAGGCGAGGCTAGCCAAAATGAACCATTGGCTTGAACCAGGCTTGAACCTGATCAAAGAATGTTAGGCTAAACGGCGAGCTCTGTTACACCATGATACTGTTCAACCCTAAATCTACTGCTGCGTAAAAGTGTTACACCGTAACAGTGTTACACCGTAACAGTGTTACACCGTAGCAGTGTTACACCGTAACAGTGTTACACCGTAGCAGTGTTACACCGTAACAGTGTTACACCGTAGCAGTGTTACACCGTAACACTGTTACACAGTGACACTGTTACACCGTAACACTGTTACACCGTGACACTGTTACACCGTGACACTGTTACACCGTAACACTGTTACACCGTAACACTGTTACACCGTAACACTGTTACACCGTAACACTGTTACACCGTAACACTGTTACACCGTAACACTGTTACACCGTAACACTGTTACACCGTAACACTGTTACACCGTAACAGTGTTGCAACGAATGTTGTGGTGTAACAATGTTACGGTGTAACAATGTTACGGTGTAACAATGTTACGGTGTAACAATGTTACGGTGTAACAATGTTACGGTGTAACACTGTTACGGTGTAACAATGTCTCATCATTATATTTGTTACACGGTAGCATTGTTGCACCGTAACACTTATGCATAGTCATAGTTTTCATTAGCCGGGTTAGCCTGGCTTAAGCCATGGTTCATGGTTCACTGAACCAGGATTAAACCACAAAAGGAGGCTTAAGCCGAACCAATTTTATTGGTGAACCTAGCCTAACCGGTTCATTTGGGAACTCTGGTTGGCATATTTGACGTAAAATAAAATTTTAACACTTAAAATCTGATTTTAGCCAGAAATACTATGACTATCAAAGACACGAATTTTCAACGCCACTATTTAAAAAAACCATTGAAAAAACTAAAAATAGTTAAAAAAAATGGTAATATTATATCTGGGGTTCATCCTTTATGTCATAAACAAGTTTAAATTTACCACTGTTCTGTTGTAATGTCACTTTTTCAGTCTAAATTGAGGTAAAAAACATCACTAAAGAGGTAATATTCAACCTTCCGAAATTACACCTTCCAAATTACAGTACAATTTTGTACTGTATAGAAGCTTATTAGTGAATTCGGATTCGCGGATTTGCAATTTTATTCGAAATTTCGAATGGCTCAGTTTCATTCATGTTTTTGGTTATGTTTTGTGAGAAAAAATAAAATATCTATTCTAAAATTATCAATCAAAAGACTTCTTTTATAATATGCTGTAAGCTAGGCATTATTTCGATTTTTCAATTCTAATTCCAATTATTAATTTAGAGTAATTTCGTGTAGTTTCTGGTAATCCCAAGTAACTCTGGGAAAGCAAAAGTAATCCGTGACTTATTGCTAGTTACCCTGGTTATTCCATTCAGACTGATCAGTAATCCTTCATGCTGGAAACCTCACTTGTGTCAAACATTTTGGCGCTATAAGATTATTTTTAAAAAAAAACACACACACACACAACACAGTAAAAATATCAAAAATGAATGGAAAATTTAGATTTTTCTGGAGAAGCAAATTTTCGAACAGTAAATTATGGTTCAAACGCACTTTATACTTAGGTGAGCTAAAACTTGAGCTTACAAACAGCTAAATAAACCTAATGTTTAAAAAAACAATATGAGCCAATTAACAAACTTATTGTATTTTATACGTTAAACTTTACCTATCCAAAAATGGTGAGTTTTAATTATTAATAGCATTCCGATTTTTAGCTTTTTTGTAAAGCACCATGCTTCTCCAGAAAAATGTACTGCGAATTTATGCCTTTGGAGAAGCACGGTAGTTCGATTGGTATATCTTAATACTTTCAGTTTTAATTCTTTTCAAATTCCAAAACAAATTAGGTTGTTATTTGTAAATATGATTTAACGATTTAGTCCCCCAACACTGGATGCGGCAATGGAGAGGGAAGCAAAAAAGCATAATTCAATTATTGTTTTCAAAATTGTGTTTCAAAAAGTATCACGACATGTTTAAGGCATATTTACAGAAGTACTTCTGTCGCTAAAATTCAAATTACCTTACAATTTATTGAAAAAAAAAAGAAATCATAAATATTTGATAGGTATTTCTTCGGAATTGTTTTATTTATTTTTCAATTTGATTTAAATGAAATATTCTGAAGTAAAAACCAGCCCATATAAAAGTGACGAAGTAACTCTCCATTGTTGATGTATCTGAAAATATTGTTTGAATAGCGGAAAACTGCAAGAATTATGAAAAAAGTGTGGCGAAAATGGGGATATTTCCCCTTTGTTGCAATTGATTGTACTTTTTCCATTGTTAATTTAAGGGGTTACATACAGTATGTAAAAAAAGTATTTACACCCCTTGGGCACTATGCACATTTTGTGATGAAACATGTAAAAAATTTAAAGTTTGACAGGAACCTAATACTACGTTTTGTTCAGAAACTCATGCCAAACATTTTGCTACAAAAAACTCATGAAAAGATGATTTCTATAAAAAGTTATATAACAAATACTATTACGAAAATAAAGTGCAAAAAGTTTGTACACCTTTCGAAAAATTAACATAAATAATGTTATTTGTTGACAAATCACCATAAATCCAGTCTCCCAACTCCAAATAGGCATCCTTGACTGATTAAAAGAATTTGGATTGAATATAAAGTTTACTAACTACTTAGTATAAAAGTTTATATAACTCTGGAAATTCTATATAAAACTTATCTAAACTTAATTTTGCAAACTTTTAATTCAACTAAATGTCAATATATTACCATATAATTGCTAAATAAACATTTTGGAGTGGGTATAACACCGTTTTGGGGTATTTGTATCGATAGAATAGATTTTTCGTTGGAATTTCGTACCAACCCGGAATTACGTCGTCGGAAAATCCGCCGGCATCGAACCGGTCCACGATTCACAAGTTAACCTATGTGGAATCGGAAAGGGCATAAAATTTCCGATCTTTTGATACCCAAACATCTAGGTTTTCTTTAAAACCTACGTTTTAAATACCTAAGCAAAAACGTTGTTATGGTTTCGTTTGAGCAACCTGCCAAAAATGTATGGAATTTCGTAATTTTTGTTCTCGTGGATCTAACTTACTTTTTGCCCAGGTATTTAAAAACGTAGGTTTTAAAGAAAATGTAGATGTTTGGGTATCAAAAGATCGGAAATTTTATGCCCTTTCCGATTCCACATAGGTTGACTTGTGAATCGTGGACCGGTTCGGATGCCGACGGATTTTCCTACGACGTAATTCCGGGTTGGTACGAAATTCCAACGAAAAATCTATTCTATCGATACAAATACCAACAAAACGGTGTTATACCAACTCCAAAATGTTTATTTAGCAATTATATGGTAATATATTGACATTTAGTTGAATTAAAAGTTTGCAAAATTAAGTTTAGATAAGTTTTATATAGAATTTCCAGAGTTATATAAACTTTTATACTAAGTAGTTAGTAAACTTTATATTCAATCCAAATTATCTTTTTAATCAATCAAGGATGCCTATTTGGAGTTGGGAGACTGGATTTATGGTGATTTGTCAACAAATAACATTATTTATGTTAATTTTTTGAAAGGTGTACATACTTTTTTTGCGCCTTTTTATTTTCGTAATAGTATTTGTTATATAACTTTTATAGAAATCATCTTTTCATGAGCTTTTTGTAGCAAAATGTTTGGCATGAGTTTCTGAACAAAACGTAGTACTAGGTTCCTGTCAAACTTTAAATTTTTTACATGTTTCATCACAAAATGTGCATAGTGCCCAAGGGGTGTAAATACTTTTTTTACATACTGTACATGTAAATTGTCAAAAATGTCAAGGGTTAGTATTGGCACAAACTCAAACTTTTATTAATTTTGTTTTCAGGACACAAACTTAAGCATTTTGCCTTCCTTACTGAGGTAAGGCTATAATCCTGCTCTGAAAATGAACTTTTTATTAAAAGCTCCTAGACCCACCTTCATGTATACATATTGACTCAAAATCGAATACTGAACAAATTTCTGTGTGTGTGTGTGTGTGTGTGTGTGTGTGTGTGTGTGTGTGTGTGTGTGTGTGTGTGTGTGTGTGTGTGTGTGTGTGTGTGTGTGTGTGTGTGTGTGTGTGTGTGTGTGTGTGTGTGTGTGTGTGTGTATGTGTGTGTGTATGTATGTTTGTGACCAAAATTCTCACTGAGTTTTCTCAGCACTGGATGCACTGATTTTGATCGAACCAATTGCATTCGACTTGGTTTAGGGTTCCATACATCGCTATTGAATTGTTTGAAGTTTCGATAAGTAGTTCAAAAGTTATGTATAAAAATGTGTTTTCACAAATATCCGGAACTCAATTATATGCATGTAGACGATGTCCGGATCCATCATCCGACCCATCGTTGGTTAGGTAATTAAAAGGCCTTTCCAATGAGTCCAAAACATTGAAGATCTGGCAACCCTGTCTCGAGTTATGACCACATAAGTGATATTTATGTACAATTTTGAAGCCGGATCTAACTTAAATGTACGTAAACTATGTCCGGATCCATCATCCGACCCATCGTTGGTAAGGCAATTGAAAGGCCTTTCCAAAGAGCCAAAAACATAGAAGATCTGGCCACCCTGTCTTGAGTTATGACCACTTAAGTGATATTTATGTACTTTTTGAAGTTGGATCTCACTTAAATGTATGTAAACTATGTTCGGATCCATCATCCGACCCATCGTTGGTTAGGTAATTGAAAGGCCTTTCCAATGAGTCCAAACATTGAAGATCTGGCAACCCTGTCTCGAGTTATGATCACATTAGTGATATTTATGTACAATTTTGAAGCCGGATCTCTCTTTAATGTACGTAAACTATGTCCGGATCCATCATCCGACCCATCGTTGGTTAGGTAATTGAAAGGCCTTTCCAATGAAACCAAAACATTGAAGATCTGGCCACCCTGTCTCGAGTTATGACCACTTAAGTGATATTTATGTACTTTTTTGAAGTTGGATCTCACCTAAATGTACGTAAACTATGTCCGGATCCATCTTCCGACCCATCGTTGGTTAGGCAATTGAAAGGCCTTTTCAAAGCGCCCAAAACATTGAAGATTCGGCCACCCTGTCTCGAGTTATGACCACATAAGTTATATCTGTGTTTTTTTTCTGGATCTAAAAAAAGCTGAAATGTGTGTCCAAACCACTCATATTACCCATTTTTGGTAAAAAGTGAGGAAAGCATCAACCTCATAGGTGGATTAGATTAGTTTTTAACTATAATCAACATAAATTTGAAGACATATATTGAAGTTAGCAGTTTCAAAAAATGGGTGCCATGATATCTCAACACTGCTTCGGCCAAATCGACTCAAAATTTTTGTGAAGACTCATTAAATCGGTCCCGTGTGCATGACGAAGGCCTTTTTAGAAATGGTTTATTTCAAAAAAAGATAAAAATATTTTTGTGTTTTTCATATAAAAAATCGTCAGTTTTTGATTATTGTATTTTTTTGAAAATCAATATTTCAAAATCGGGCTTCGTCATGCACACGGGATATGTCTTGAGAGTCTTCACCTCAAATTTTAGCCAATTTGGTCCATCCAATCTCGAGATATCGTGGCACCCGTTAATCAACTCGGTGTTTCGCTAACAAAGTTTGACAGTTTGCTTTGCGCATGGCAAAATTATTAGCTAAAATCGTCTCTAACTCAGTTAAATCATGAAATATCTTTATGAAACTTTCAGGAGTGATTTAAAATCATCTTTTTAAAGGATTTAATAAATATTCGGAAATATGAAATATTGAGATTTTCTACATGTATGTTACCCCTTAAGTTTTTACGAAAAAACTGGATTTCCTGGTACTGAATGATTTAGGCTTTTCTGAAAGGGCACACAATTTTGAACCAAACTGCATCAATAACTCAAAAGTGATGAAAAAAATTCAACTCTTACTAATTTTGCAAATGTTCGTGAATAAACTCCACAGCCGAAACATCTGAACAGATAATCACCACCTATTTCCATGGAAAATCCTTTTTCCTTAATCCTAATCAAGTACCAAAACCATGCAACTTACACTTTCAAGAGCATTCCCCCCGGAGGTAACGTTACCGCTACATGCTCGCTCATCGCACGGTTTCCATGACGTATCAGTACACCGTTTTCCCCAGGCAGCTCATCTTCAACCGAACAAGAAGAGCAAGCGCCATTTTCCCCAAACGATGAAGCGAATCCATCCAATTCATCAAGAGGATTTCCCTTCTCACCCATCCTCAATGAAGCCCAGGCAGGCAGTGATTCTCGTCAAGTGCATTCTACTGCTGCTGCTGCTACTGGCAACACTGCTATGCGGTTTGAGCTCCGGTATCCCCTGGAGTTTGAATATCTTTATATCCTTGATGTTGATTTATCAGATATTAATGCAGAACCACCATCCTGTGCGAGGTATTCAGACCGCGATGCAATCCAGCTCTGCTGGCAAAATAACTGCGGAGGAGAGAGGATTCGCTTGCTGGGACCACTGTTTTTTCATCAAGAGAAGCTGGGAAATGCTTAGCTGGAAGCTTACGGTTTGGATGAGTGGTTTTGAACAAATTTGATGTAATTAAGTTATGTTTTAGAATTCCCACATTCGAAGCAAGCTTAAAAAAGTTCAGCTCAACGTACTTTTCCAGAATTGTATTTCTGGTTTAATTTTAAGTTAAAGCAAATATAAGGCTTGATTTAAAATTAAATGAGGCACTTCAAATAATCAAAACCATTAAATTGTTAGATTCCTAAATAGACATTGACGCATTCATTGACACTTTAAATTGACCACAACTTCGTAGACGTCTCTCCCCTCCCTCCCCCCCCCCCCCTTCCAGAAGACCCGCAGGGTCTGCAGTGGACATTTGTCTGGTCCGGTCATACTTTTTTCCTATCACTTAGGACACGAGCTCCGTGCGAAGAAAATAACACCTTTTTCTGGGGTCCATTCTTCTTCTTCAGCACCAGCAGCACCGGTAAAAAGCTTCAATCGTGTTCGTCGTCCGGAGATGAATTGAGCCATAAATTGTGTCCTCTCCCATTTTGCGCTGGACCCGGCAGGGGTTCCAATCCATCTTCTGAATGAGCTGCACCGTCTGTGGCCACCCCCAGGTTGGCAGACTTCGTTTTTTTTCCTCAATGGCTATCGGTTCTGGATGTTCCTTGGGGGGGTGAGTGCTGTGAGGTATGGGTCGATTAGATTGCGGGAGGTCTTGTTTTACAAATGTCAGGCCCAGTGTGACGTGCAATTTATTTTTTAACTGTGGCCAACGGTGTGTGAGTCTGCGTTTGAGATATTTTCTTAGGTAGGACCTTTGGTTGAGAAAAGTCTCGTAATAGAGCAATTCTCCTAAGAATGAGAATTTTTCTTCAACTTGGCTAAACCTTTGTGAGTACTTTTCATATCATTGAAAAAAGCCACACGATTTTGCCAAGTTTTACTACCTTCGATTTTTTTTGTCATTTGTTTTACTGTTCAAGAGCATAAACTAAATGACTTCTATTGAGCAGTAGTGCAAGATTGGCGATTTTATATTAGCCAAGTCATGATGTTTTGAAAAAAGTGATTCTAAATTGAGTTTGCAATCGAAAAAAACTTTAATCAACCCAACCTAGATCATCACATTTAATAAAAAATAATTTTTCAGCCAATTTCTGATCAGCAAATAGAATTGGAAAGTAGAACTGTTTTTAAAATTTTAAAATTGGAGGTTTTATTTGTTTGATGCTACCAGGGCTGCGGAGTCGGGTAATATTTCAAGCGACTCCTACTCCGACTCCGACTTCGACTCCAGCTTTCTGGGATTAGCCGACTCCGACTCCGACTCCGGCTCCGGCTTTCAGATCAAACCGACTCCGACTCCAACTCTGGCCCACCAACTCTAGCCGACTCCGACTCCGACTCCAGCTTTCAAAAAATTGTTGGCTCCGACTCCGTCTCTGACTCCACATATTTTTAAATATTTCAAAGGTTAGTTTACTATTATTTCGAAAACATTGATAAAAAGGATTATTTACAAAACTCTTTAAGTGGAAAAAACCGGAAAAAAGTTTCTAGTTTTACAAGTTTTAGACATTATTGAATCAGAAATAAAAAAACGCCAGTTTTGAAGGCATTTCCAGAAGAACAGTTTGGTAAGTAAATTTGGATTTATTTACTTAACCTAAAATTTTCATTAAATTGATTAAAAGCTAAATTATCAAATTGTTTTTTTTAATGATTATTAAAAGGAAGCCGGCTGTCTGCCTGTGTGGATCAATCGGACCGCGCACTGGACTCACAATCCAGAGGTCGCTGGTTCGAATCCCGAGGCGGACGCAAAAAATTCTAAGTGTAAATATAGGTTTTCGGTGCCCTCTCCCCGTGCCATACCTTCACACTTAGGAGACCCGGGAGGCGGAGTCTTGTCGCAAAAAGAACGATACACACCTGTGGTACCGTTGACGAAACCGCAAGGTTTAAGAGGGCCACATTATAAGGTGTTACGTCGATTCCGTTTCCGGCATTAATGATTGATTTTATATATACATTAAATTTGCTCACTTTTAAGTTGACATTTATAAGAAGCACAGTGACTATTATTAGTTATTATTAGTTTTATTAAAGACACTCTACCATTGCAATGGCATTCGTGTCGTTCTCCTTGTATTTTTAAATAACAATTTTAAGCAAAACTATTATTTAAAGCTTCATTGACATTTTTAAGACGTACATAGACATCACGCCAAGGCTGAAGAAGTTTATTATTACAAATCAATGTATCTAAAAAAATCTTCGTGGTAAGAACGCTTAAGGGGTTGTTTTCAAATATCCGTGACCTAGAAAATATTTTACCTCGGAATTTGGATTTATTGGAATTTTTTTTTTTTATATATATTCAAAAGGAGGCGCGCGATACCTCTTGCATCTTCACCTAAAACGAAGCTTTATAAATGGTCGTGCGCCTCCATGAAAATATATGGAAAAAACTTAGAAGTGGATAAAAACAAAAATCCACAGGATAAATATTTTCTAGGTCACGGATATTTTTTTTATCTTGAAATCCTGTCCTATACTGAAATCTTGAGATTTGTTCAACGATAATTTGCAACAATATCAAAATAGTTTGCCTGAGGATCAACAATCTCAGACACTTTTATTTTTTTGTTTAAAGTTATAAACAAAATGCGCATGTTGAGTTCCATGTAATAAATTGTTCTAATCGTTGAATATTTGTTGGAATAGTTATCCTGTCAGTGATTTTTTTGTTTTCGATTTCCATAAATAGAGTGATTATTATTTATATGTTTTGATATACCTCGTAACTTTTTTACTGAACATTGATTTGCTTAAAACCACCAAGACATTCACTATCGGGGTACACAGCAAAAAATCCGATGGTAAAATCGCATGCAAAAGCATGCACATCACCTTCGTCTAAATAAACACTTAATATTACACACTGCATGTACAATTTTTGCAAACACAAAAAAAAGTTGCAACCGACGGGATTCAAACCCAGCACCAACATTTAGGACTGGCGCCTTAGCCCACTCGGCCATAAGACCGATGTAAAGCTGCAAGGATAAACGCATATATGAGCTAGACATTTCGGTCAAGTAGGTTTCCCATACTGATGGGCTACATGTTTCAGGGTGTAATATCACATAAAATTTCATAAAATAATGCAATATTTATATTACACCCAGGCCTTTTACACGCAGCTGGATTACTACTTTTTCAGCTGTGTATAAGATGACGGTGTGTGTACTTTCTCCAGAAAGAACTAGATTAAATTTGGTCAAATTTGAGTTTAAAGGGTACATAAATTTTGGCAAAAGGATGCAGTCAAAAATCAATTAAATATTTCTGACTACAAAACTTATATTGTTTTTATATTTTTTTTAGTTAAGATGATACTACATACTTGGGTAAGAGCTGATTAACAGGTTATCATTTAGTGATCTCTAAAAAAAATGGCAACGCAGCGCATGCAACTTGAAAAAAAATTAATAATATAAGAAGTTTTGAAAATTTATCTGTTTAATAGAAAATACTAAAACATAAAAAAATATCATAATTTTTGTTGAATTTAAGATAATTTTACATCGAAAAATGAAGTTGAAAATTTTTGCGACCAGTATTTAGATTTTTTGAAAAATCAGTTTTGATTTAAAAATTCATACTCGTTCAAAGATTGTTGACCCATTCTGGAAATATCTCTAAAGTTGACAGTTTATGTCCCCTAAAATATATCAGAAAAATAAAAATAAAAATAGTATTTTGTAGCAAATCAAGTTTAAGTCACAACAAGTGAAATTAAAAATCACCAAAGTTTTTTGACCGTGTATCATTTTTTCAGTGTAGTCCATATCCATACCTGCAACTTTACCTCAGACATCAAATCGATCAAAAAATTCCTTCAAAAGGTACAGTTTTTTTGAATTTTCACATATCATTTTTGTATGGAAAATTATATGGACAAATTAATGATGCAAAATGGTTTCTTTGGGCATACCGAAAGCACCATACAAGTTTTAGCCGGATTAAAAAATACAAAAAAAAACAAAATAAAAAAAGACCTATTCCGTAGAGAACTGCTCAAAATGTGACTATAATTTATGACAGAACCACAAAAGATGGGGAACCAAAAGTTTATATTGAGAAAATAAAATAATCAGAAATTTCAAACTAGAGATTCAAACTAATTTGAGCATGAGCATGAGCATGAGCATGAGCATGAGCATGGTTGACTGCCAATGAGCTGCTACTCCGTTATTGACAGATCAGCTGAAGTTAAACAATGAATCAAAAATGATCAGTGGGAGCCAACCATCCGTTCACTGTTTAACCTCTGAAGATCCCTACTTCATTAGTCAATACCGGCGCCCTCCCAAGAAGCCTGCAGTTCAACGAAAGGGAGGAATGTTAGTCCGATAGTTGAAGTTGCAGACTCATCAAGCACACAGTTTTTCGCTATATACTTGTTGATACTGCTTGAGACCGTTGAATCCACAGCATCTCCTTCAAGCATCACGTGATTTTTTTTTTGGGTTAGTAGGATAAGGTATTGGCTTTTCGATGCTTCCCGAGCTATGACGCTATGGGGAGGACTTTCATAACAGACCCGTCGGCGAGTCTTCCGAGCAACGATGCTATGGGAAGGTCTTTCTGGTTAACACACAAAATCACTCACACACAGTTATTTTGCTCCACTATTAACTCAACGATCCAAATTGTCAGTGCGTCTTTCGATCATTATATAAAAATGCCTTTTTCACCGCAAAAAAATAAAACCTAATTCGAAAAATTTAAACACAATCTACCCGACGCCGTGCCTTCCGATCAACGATGATATAGGAAGGGCTTTGAAAATCACAAAAGAAATCACTTTTTAATCCGAATATTTTTTACGACCACGCGCTCCCTTTGCCAGTTATGCACTGATGACGCTGCATTTTCAGAGGGCAATCATCTCCTCGCAGCACACAATACACGACAAAAATGCGAAACAAAAGGCGAACACAAAAAAATCACTTTTCACTCCGAATATTTTTACGACCACGCGCTCCTTTTGCCAATTATGCATTCAAGATAATCAGAAATTTCAAACTGAGATTCAAACTAAATTGATGGCAAAAAGTCATTAAGTGTTTCGCTTCAACACCATTTTTCTATTTTTATTTTATTCAACTCTGACATTATGTATGTAAAGTCAATTTCAAATTTATAATTAAGTTTTTCTTGTTGTTAACAGTTGACATAAAAAAAATATATAAATGTTACGTTGAAACTTAATTTGTTACAAATAAAAAAAAAACATAATAAATTATATTCATGCAATAAGTTTTCAAAAGGGGGTAATTTAAAGTTTTTTAGATCTACTGAAAAAATATAGCTGTTTTTTTACATTTGGAACAAAAATATAAGACCAATTTGATGTTGTGACTTTGACAAAAAAAAATTTAAGGGATTAACCTCTACCGTATTTTCCTATTTTTTAAATTTATATTTATATTTTTATTATTTTTATTTATTTATTTTTTTAAAGTAGGCAATTGTTTTTTTAGCAAATTATGGTTTGACTTTGCGTAAACGAGGTTTTGGGTGACTCACCATACATAACCTTCGGACGCCTAGAAATGAGCAGAAACTTGCAGCAGAGACCACAAAAGACACTTGTTTTTTTTTTTTTTTTGTTTGACTCAATTTATTGAAAATTCAACGTTAATGGTTAATGGAAAAAATATTATGTTTTCAGTTATGAGCAATAATGTAATTAGCTTATATCTGTAAGCCCATGCATCCAATTGAAATGTGGTCAAAGACAAACTTATGGGAAATTGGACGAGCTTTCCGGTAAAAATATTTTCGAGACTGAAAAATCAAGTCAGTCATAAAGAAATTGCGAAAAACCATAAAAAAACCTATTTTTTCAACATTTTTATTTTTAAAACCGCTGTAACTTCACAAGGATTGGACTAAGGACAATGGTCAATATGGAGACTTTTATGTAAAATTGTCTGGAGAATCGACTCTCGTGTTCGGATTTTGAAAATTTTGATGTTTAGAGCACTTTTGAAAAAAACAGTGTCAGTAAATGATTTTTGTATTTTTTTAGGTGCGTTGCTCCATCCTGCATTTTTCGCTTAGGCTATTTTCACAAAAATTTTGAACGAAAAAAAAATCATGGGCTCACCCTCAAATTTGACTTTAAACTTAAAAATCGAAAAATCTCATAACCACCACTTTTGATACGATGCAATAGCTTCGAGATACAGCAATATTTAAATTACGAAATACAAAAATATTTAAAACACTTACGCCCTTCTCAAATGTCATTATAGAGTGTAACTGGCTCCATATACACAAAAATGGCTTATATAAGCGTAGAATAACATGTCTACAAAGTTTCATTGAAATCGGAGATGGTCGAGAAAAAAGTACCTAAAAAATTCCTGTTTTGGGCTGGAATTGCTCTATATTTATTGCTTTTCTTTCAAATTAGTTGCAGCATACCAAAAATGTGCATGAAACCAGAAATTTCCGGGTCTTGGGGATTTCCAAAAAATAGCAACATTCAATTCTCGATACCTTGGAAAATTTAAATTTTGAGAATCGTCATCCTCTAGTCGGTCTTGAATAACAAACTCTTTAAACTTAGATAAATGCATCCGAATGTTTAGAATTGTCTGCTCTACAACTTTGTAGAACTTTGTTACACTTTGAAAAATAACCCTGCAAATTTCCAAAAAACATGACATTTTAAAATGAAAAATATTGTTCAGTTTGAAAGTTACTGCAAATTCAAAAAGTACATTAAATTTCCAATAAAATGAAAGAATTCCAAAAAATGTTACAGTTTATTCAACGAATCATGTCAGAACATTTGAAAATATTTTTGTCCTTTTTTGATGAAGAATGGGTTTTTTGAGTACGCCAACCAATCGGGCTTCTAATTTTACGTAAAAGTCCCTTTGACATCAAATTTCCAAAGCGTCACCATTAAATTTTCAACTGCACGGAAAAAAAATCAATTCTCGAAATCAAGAATTGTGTTCATGATTTTGAGAACCTCGAAGGAATATATCCACGTTCATAGTGCAAATCATACTCATGAACAAATTCCTTCGTGGTTCTCAAATTCATGAATTACAAGAATTGATGTTGTTTATTCGTGTTTATAAATTGAAGGGGTCGTACCGCCCCTCCGTCACGAGATAACGAAAAATTAAGCTCGAATTCGTGATCAAAGACCAAAATTTACCCTTAGAACAAAGATTCACGCAAATCGAAGAGGGGTCGAGGCACCTTTCTTCCGAATTTGTGTGAGTTGGCCCATTCTCTGCCCATTTCTTTGCTCAATTTATAATAGTTATAAGTATTTGTTTCTTTGAGAAAAAAAGACTGTTTGTGTTAACAAAAACACAGACTTATAGTAGAATTTGCTTAAAAGCAAACATGAAGCTACACATGAATCGTACTACAAATATTCAACCAAAAAACAATTGGAACATAAATCGATAAATATTTCCCAAAACAACCAAAGGGAATCATGCAATTCGATGAAATATATTTCCCTGAAATACTGGTTCGCAAGTTGCACGGTCCCGTTCCCCGAAATCCCTTCCCAAGGGAGTCGTTGGGAAAAAAAATCGCTCCGAATTCATTTAACAAAAAATACAAACTGGCACCACCGGAAAGAAAATTGCCAATGGAGATAAAAATTTCCGCTGCAACCTCGTGCACAAACACACACACACACCCGGGACTCGAGGACTCGAGGACTGCACGTCTGGCGCGCAAAGTTGGGTGAGTACGACACACCCGCACCAACTACAATAGGTCTGCAGAGCTTTTCTCCAACCCTCACCATTCATATGCACTTTTGGTCCATGCGTTTATTGAAGTTGTGGTGTATCTGAGATATATCACAAATATTTGTAATAATTTCAGTTACTTTTTCTTAAATAATCCAAAAAACATTTGTGAAAAATTAGAAAATAAAATGACCGCAAAACGCCCTCCGGACCACCCTAGTATTCTTGCAGGGCACAATTCACAGCTACACCACTTTTTCTCTCAATTTATAAAAAGGGGAATATCTGGAAAAACTGTGGAAATAGGTAAACCGACGATGAAAAAATACGACTATTGGTCGTTTTCTCACCAAAAAACAAAAAAAAAAAAATATGGAAGGTCAGAACACAATACGGCTATTGGCACAGAAGAAGGAGGTCTATTGGCTGTGAACTGGATGGTGGCTTGGGTTATTGGATCGTTGAACTGGATGGTGATCCTGGCCACGGTCAAACGCGCATATTTGCTCTGCCTGCCAGAGAACAGATGAAGACGCTTGAGGTAGGGCATTTATGCTTGTTTATGTGCGCGCTGGCCGGCTGTCTTTCTTTCATATGGGTGCCAGATGTTTTGTATTCGTTTTGGAGGAAATTTGTTGAGGCCCGAGAAGGTAATTTGTTTGTTAATTTTAGTGGATAAGTAAACTGGAAAATTTTGGAAAAGCTTGCTTGTTTCTTCAGGTGAAAAAATATCTATTGATCGTTGAAGTTTGTATGGGAAAATGTACAAAAATGTATGTAGAAAAGTTAATATTTCCAAATTCCACTATAAGAGTGCATCAAATGTGTCAGATAAAGTCTGAGATTCTTATATAAAACAAGCTAAACCAGCCAAACTTCGTCTTGTCTTTTTTCGTTTCTTGGCGTTTTTAGCTTGTTTGATTATTCAGCCTCCTGTGATCTAAAATTGATTTTACGTAACTTTTCCCATACAATCTGCACATTTTCCGGAATCGGTTCCAGAGTGGCCAAAGTTGTCATTTTTTGGCGTAAGAGCCTTCCTTGGACTTACAGTATGTAAAATAATTATTTACATCCCTTGGGCACTATGCACATTTTGTGAAGAAACATGTAAACAATTTAAAGTTTGACAGAAACCTAGTACTACGTTTTGTTCAGAAACTCATGCCGAACATTTTGCTTCAAAAAGCTCATGAAAAGATGATTTCCATAAAAAAGTTATATAACAAATATTATAACAGAAATCAAAACAGGTGCAAAAAAAGTTTGTACACCTTTTGAAAAATTAACATAAATAAAGTTATTTGTTAACAAATCGACGTCGTCGTGCTATCTTGTCGCACCCGCCGACGTTCCGAGAAAAACGCGTTTCAATGTTTGACTTTGAATATTCAAAAAAGAGAGCACGCAATGTAAACAATAACCAACACGTTTTGTTTGGCTCACCATTCTGTGCATTTTCCCAAAGTTTGGTTGAAGTTGGTTGCTGGAGTCCCGAGTTATGATTACAAATGTTTACGGTAGCCCTCCTAAGGTCTTAGGGTCTATATGACCCAGACGGCTTATAAAATGTGCTGTATCTTTTATTCATTCTAACTTACAGACTTGAAACTTTCTGACTTTTCCTAACTTTGTAAAATAAACATTTTACAACCGGAAGCAACCTCCAGCGCCACCTAGAAAGGGCGCTACAAAAAAACTTACGTTAAAGGTCTTAAGGGGTCTATATGACCCCGGAATTGAAAATGCTGACAAAAATCCATTTTGCAACCGATTTTCGTTCTATTGGCCGCAAATGAAAGGTATAGATGTCTAGAAAGGCACCTACGCTACGAGGATCCGATGTGGCCACTTTGGTCCCAGGGAATCGGTTTCAAAGGAACAAACTTTCCGGCAAACCTGTTTTCATAGGTTTTGTTAGATTTAGGTATGGATTAATGCAAAATGAACTATATTTAATCACTAAAAATAAAAGTCATACTCTCCGGAACAGATTTAATGCCATTTAGAAGAGATCTTGCCACTCCGGAACCGGTTCCGGATACCCTGGAAGTGACCAGATTGCTATTTTTGTAAAAGCGTATCGTGCGACATATCAAACTTCATGAAATTGCAAGCCATGCACAGTGGAATCAGTAAAAAGCCAATTAGACCATATATGGCCACTCCGGAACCGGTTCCAGATACCCTGGAAGTGGCCAGATTGATATTTTTGTAAACGCGTATCGTGCGACATATCAAACTTCATGGAAGTTCAAGCCATGCACTCTGGAACCAGTAAACAACCGATTGGACCATATTTGACCACTCCGGAACCGGTTCCGGATACCCTGGAAGAGGCCAAACTGCTATTTTGGTAATAGCCTATCGTGCGGCATATCAATCTTCATGAAACTACAAGCCATGCACTCTGGAACCAGTCAAAAGCCAATTGTACCATATCTGACCACTTCGGAACCTGTTTTGGGTACCCTAGAAATGGTCAATTGGCCATTTGTGTAGAAGCCTACCGGCGGCATATTAGTCATCGTTTTCGGATATATTTTCAAAGAATTTTTGTTTGACAATATTAGTGGATTTATTGAATTCAGTTTCCCACCTCGTATTTGATTTAAAAAAATAGATCAGTTCATACCGTGTTAGTTTAGCTTAGTTATGATTTCACTTTGTACCGAGACAAATCAAAAATAAATATGCGTCGACCTATGCTTCGCAATTCGGGCAAATAATCAAGCTGTGCTTTTTGCAGATGTATGATTCGCATTTGCTGCATTTGGTGATATGCTTGCTGTCCGACTTAGTGCAAAATAGACAACGTCTGCGTTTCCGGCGGATATCTGCAGGAAGTGGACTTGTTTCGGAAGATTCTGGGCAGTCGTTATCCGTTTGAGGACAACTTGTTCCGGATGGTCCTGGTAGCGTGTCGTCAGAGGAATGTTTCGCCCGCGCCGTCTTGACAATTTCGGCAGCAAACATCGATCTTGGAATCCTTTGCCGAGTTGCGATCAGTGGGTTGACCAAGTTAGTTCCAAGGTTTTGGAGAAAAATCCTTTTACGGCTCAAGGACTTGTTCCAGCCTGAGAAAATATCGTCGAAAAGGATGAAGGCGTTATTGAGCGACAAATCGATTGCGTTGGAGACGACGACATTCTTCCAATTACGGGTTGATCGCTTCACCGAATACGACGCCAGTCGACGGTCAACCGTGTCAACTGCACCTTTGTTGGAGTTGTAAAATTGGATGATTTCAGGCTTTTTCTTGGTAGATTCGGTGAGTTTTTGATCATAATGAACCGTGCTCATGAGCAGCAGATTCTTTCCCTTCCTCGGAATGTATGAGGCAAGCGTCGTGTCGGATGTATGGGCGAACATTGTAGAAAAAACCTCTCGACCTTTTTTGTTCAGCAAAGCTGGTGGAATGCACGTTCGGTTGTTCCGTAGTGTACCTACTAATCCGATCTTATTCTTCAGCAGGTTTGCGGCAAGTGGGGCAGAAGTAAACCAATTATCCATGGTAGCAGTCCGACCTTCGAAACCCCTGTTCAGCAATAGATCTTCGGACACCCTCTGAGACTGATTCTTTTCCGTTTTGCCATCACGTTTGCCCAAATAGAGTTGCGAATGAAGAACAAATCCGGTTTACTGCAACACGCGTTGAAAAACTTGAGGCCATACTTCGCTGGCTTGTTGGGCATGTACTGTCTGCAGAATACTCTACCTCGGAAGGCCACTAACTGCTCGTCGATAGTGATGACTTCGTGCGGCGTGAACAGGAGTGCTTGCTGCAGGTTCCAGAGGTCCCAGAAATCTTTGATACCGGCGCCTTTCTCCGTTGATCGTGTGGTCTTGTCATCAGTCCGTAGCATTCGAAGGATGGTTTTAAATCGTTTCAGCGACATGGTGGCTCGGAAAACGGGTCTCCCCATGTTTTCGTCCCAAAGAGTCTCCAACGATTCCTTGTTCGACTTCAGCACGGCGCACAAAATTAGTAGGCCAAGAAATCCATCGAACTCGCACTCATCGAGCACCTTCCACGTGTTACCCATTTTTCCAGTCCTTTCTCATTCGTGTGATTGATCACCATGGAAATCAGATTATGATCAAATGAAACGGAAGTCGTACACGATTCGTATTGAACTCCGTTTAAGAATACAAATTGAGTTGAATGTGGGCGCCACCACGATTTGAGCTTTTATACAAGTTTGTCTTTGTTATTTGGTTTCGGTTCCGGAGTGGTCAGGTGTGGTTCGATATTATGTTTACAAGTTTCAAATGTTCGTGGCTTATAATTTCTATACCAACACGAGGAAAAGGGTGGATAAACGTTTGACAGTTTGAACTATTTTTCCAATTTTGCCCAAAATAATATTTACGCAAAATTCGATGTGTAAAGCGGAGTGGCTAGATATGGTCCAATTGGGTCAATTGAGTGGCCAGATATGGTCCAATGGGATTTTTCAGATTCCCGAAATAAATAAATCAAAAGGCCATTTGGCCGTGTCAAGAGCACTAACAACCGGTTCCGGAGTGGTCAAATATGGTCCAATCGGTTTTTTACTGGTTTCAGAGTACATGGCTTGAAATTCCATGAAGATTGATATGCCGCACGAAACGCTTTTACCAAAATAGCAATTTTGCATCTTCCAGGGTATCCGGAACCGGTTCCGGAGTGGTCAAATATGGTCCAATCGGTTGTTTACTGGTTCCAGAGTGCATGGCTTGAACTTCCATGAAGATTGATATGCCGCACGATAGGCTATTACCAAATTAGCAGTTTGGCCTCTTCCAGGGTATCCGGAACCGGTTCCGGAGTGGTCAAATATGGTCCAATCGGTTGTTTACTGGTTCCAGAGTGCATGGCTTGAAATTCCAAGAAGTTTGATATGCCGCACGAAAGGCTTTTACCAAAATAGCAGTTTGGTCTCTTCCAGGGTATCCGGAACCGGTTCCGGAGTGGTCAGATATGGTCCAATAGGTTTTTTACTGGTTCCAGAGTGCATGGCTTGTAGTTTCATGAAGATTGATATGCCACACGATAGGCTTTTACCAAATTAGCAGTTTGGCCTCTTCCAGGGTACCCGGAACCGGTTCCGGAGTGGTCAAATATGGTCCAATCGGTTGTTTACTGGTTCCAGAGTGCATGGCTTGAAATTCCAAGAAGTTTGATATGCCGCACGAAAGGCTTTCACCAAAATAGCAGTTTGGCCTCTTCCAGGGTATCCGGAACCGGTTCCGGAGTGGCCAGATATGGTCCAATTGGCTTTTTACTGATTCCAGTGTGCATGGCTTGCAATTTCATGAAGTTTGATATGTCGCACGATACGCTTTTACAAAAATAGCAATCTGACCACTTCCAGAATATCCGAAACCGGTTCCGGAGTGGCCAGATCTGTTCCAAATGGCATTGAATCTGTTCCGGAGAGTATGAATTTTATTTTTAGAGATTAGATATAGTTTATTTTGCATTAATCCATACCTAAATCTAACAAAACCTATGAAAACAGGTTTGCCGGAAAGTTTGTTCCTTTGAAACCGATTCCCTGGGACCAAAGTGGCCACATCAGATCCTCGTAGCATAGGTGCCTTTCTAGACATCCATACCTTTCATTTGCAGCCAATAGAACGAAAATCGGTTGCAAAATAGATTTTTGCCAGCATTTTCAATTCCGGGGTCATATAGACCCCTTAAGACCTTAAACGTAAGTTTTTCTTAAGATCCCAGGAAGGGTAGTCTAGCTTGTACGTGCGACAAACGCATCCTGACTTTCCTGGCATGAAATCCCTTTGGCCTTTTGTAGCACTTACATCAATTATCATGGAGTGACAAGATAGCACGACAAGATTGAAACTACTTTCATATGTAAAGTGACAAAAATGCACGGAGTTTTTTCGGTTTTTGTTGAATATCTCAGGATTGAAATCGAATTTTGGGGATCTGTGAAGGTCAAAAGGTGAGGCATTGTGAGCTACACAAAATGGCGTTCTTAACTCAATGTGGCCCAAAATGCACGTACGACAAGTTAGCACGATGGCGACGAAATGAACATAAATCCAGTCTCCCTACTCCAAATAGGCATCCTCGACTGATTAAAAAATAATTTGGATTGAATTTAAAGTTAACTAATTACTTAGTATAAAAGTTTATTTAACTCTGGGAATTCTTTATAAAACTTATCGAAACTTAATTTTGCAAACTTTTAATTTAACTAAATATCAATATATTACCATAGAATTGCTAAATAAGCATTCTGGAATGGGTATAACACCGTTTTGGGGGTCTTTAAATCGCTAGAATAGATTTTTCGTTGAAATTTCGTACCAACCTAGAATTACGTCTTCGGAAAATCCGCCGGCATCCGAACCGGTCCACAATTCACAAGTAAACCGGAAAGGGCATAAAATTTCTGATCTTTTGATACCCATACATCTAGGTTTTCTATAAAACCCACGTTTTTTCACGTTTTTGATTTTATGACAATGTTGTTTTGTCCAAGACTGCAAAACGATCCGAGTTAACCCTGACGAGTTGATAGCGATTCAAAGTAATCGTTTTTTTTCTCACCAACTTTAACGATTAATAGCGACCCTTAAACCTTAATCGATTTGGCTCAAAATTGACACACTAACTTATTTTTGCCTTAGGAAAATTGGAAATTGAGTAATGCCGGAGTTATTTGCTTATTTTTCCTTCTCACCCTAATTCTATTGAAAAACGTGGTTGGCGCCTTCCTCACATTTAAAGAGTGATATCCAAAATGCAAAAAGTGCGTAAATAACATTTAAGTACTTATAACTTTTGATAGGGTTGTCAGATCATCAATGTTTTGGACACGTTAGAAAGGTCTTTTGAATACCTATCCAACGATAGGTCGCATGAGAGATCCGGACAACATTTTCATCAACATATCTGAGATCCGGCCTCCAAAAAGCGTATAAATAACACTTAAGTGCTTATAACTTTTGATAGATTTGTCAGATCTTCAATGTCTTGGACGCGTTGGAAAGGTCTTTTAAATACCATTCTGAAAATGTATAGCATGACGGGTTTTCTTACAAAAACCACCCTTTTTACAATCTTCCGGACTTTTGTTAAAATCGTTTTTTTAACATAACTTCTGAAGTACTTAACTAAACTGCATGATTTTTGATAGCGACTGGGACCCAAGACGGATCGAATGAGGCCAAAACGGACAAAATCGGTTCAGCCAATGTCGAGACTATCGAGTGACAATTTTTTGATCAACATCCCACCACACACACAGACATTTGCTCAAAATTTGATTCTGAGTCGATAGGTATACATGAAGGTGGGTCTAGGAGGTCTAATTGAGAAGTTCATTTTTCGAGTGATTTTATAGCCTTTCCTCAGTAAAGTGAGGAAGGCAAAACAGTCACGATCCTCACTCACACATCTGATCAGCAGTGGTTCGATAGTCATAGTATTTAATAACAGAGGGTGTCAATAATTATGAGTCATCTTGTATGCTACATTAAATGGAAAGTGCTGAAAGTACATATTAGTAAAAACATTCTGAACAATCGAAACTTTGTGTTACTCATTTACGATTCAAAGAAAACTAAACGAAAAGATATCAATTTTAGCAACACAAAAACCCTTTCAAGCTCTTTGTAGACGTTTCTCCAGATGTGACCTCAAAGTTGAAGTCATATCAAAGAAACTAATTGTGATTGACCAGAAATGACTGTACACTACAAAGATGCAACTGATTGCTGCACTTGCTAAGAGTCGATTCAGTTAGTGCTTGATTTATACTGGTGAAACTTAAAAGTGTGTATTGAAGAAGGATTTTTTTAAATGTTGTTGAAGGATATTTTTGTTTTTTTTTTTGTAAGTTTTAGTTCGTTTTTTTTTAATACATTAGAGAAAAAGTTTTATTTTTTGCGGAAAGTGAGGTTTCTTGGTTTTTTATGTATAAAATAAAAAAAATAAATTCGAAGAAAACAAGATGGAGACATCAGTAAACTATTTCGGCATCAAATTAAAATGCTATGATTTTAAAAAGCTTTAAAATTGAAGTCTTTTTATGATAATGAATCATTAATTTAAAAGATCTCCGGGTAAACTTACTACGAAATCTCACAGGAAATCAGAAGACTTGATGCTGTTACCACTCAAAGTGGAACTCACGCAGTACTAGAGTCGTTTGTTGTTGTATTGGAAGGCATCCATTGAAGATTTTTTAGCAACTTGACTGAAAAATAAAAATAAATAAGAAATTGCTTCCTTTCCTTTTAGAACTACAATTATATTGTCTTTTCCTTTCAAACGTTGGCTTGTTTCTTCACAATTAACGACGCACAAATTTGATGGCAAACAACCTTGAATTAACTAAAATCACCACGTAATGTGATGCTGTAGCAACACTCGTAAATAATTCGCAACTTGCCAATGTACAGTACTGATTGTACCGCTGATCAAAAAGTCCGTTCACAAACACATTCTTCGAAAAAAAAAAACAAGCGTAACTGAGTGACTGAGAGAGAAGTACTCGCGGTAGGCACAGTAAAAAACTTAAATTTATTGTAAACAAAAAAGTTGCTCCAGAGAATAGTCACTTATGCTAACATATGCTTCTTTATCAGCACCACTCTAAGTATATACATAAGCTACATAAGGAACTTTTTTCCAGAATTCTTATCAGCATAGGCATGAGTTGGCTTATAGCAAGACGTTGACAAATTAAATGTACTGTTTCAGTGTGGAATTGCTTGTTTCCGAATTGAAACCTCTAGTAAAATATGTAACCAATTAGGAAAAAATTAAATCTCATTTTTCAAATAGTTCTGACTGTTTTATCTTAAGAATCATCATCTTTCGAGCCCAGGACATCCGTGCAGACGTCGTGATCTCAATGACAACCAGAATTAAACTGAATCAATTTCGTCCTCCGTAAGAGAAGAGGTGAGAGGAGAGGTGAGTGGCGACCTAGTCCGACCAACTCATCAATGATGTTACGTTGCAGACCAGATGCCATGCGGCCACTTCGTGTTGGCGGTCGTGAATCCAATGAATTCGCTTCGCGGATTACAGTGTGCGCTCAATTTTGTGTCCTGGTGATATTGTCCACATCGGATAAGTACCGTAAACCTAGGTGACATTGATGGTTGGAAGAGTTTCCAGGAAAACGGCGAACGAAAAGGATTGCAACCATTTTAAACTTGATAAAACAGTGATCAACGCACCTCTAGTAGTTATTTTCTTTAGATTCGGCAGAGTGTTGCTTAACCTTCTTATGCCCAATTTGTTTTCAATTTTTTTAATTTTGTCGTTATTTGATATTTTGTGGATGTTATTTTGAGCTACTTTTGTTCTACGAAAAACTTAATTTCTCTTTTTTTTTCTTTTTTCCTTGTTTTATTTTGGTATTTTTCTTTGCATTTATCAGGTTTAGTTTATGTTTGTTTTTGATAGTATTTGGTTTATACTACCTTTTTGATATATAATCAAGCGTCCATGGCGCGGTGGTAGCGTGTCGGATCAATAACCAAGAAGTTAGGGATTCAATCCTCGAGAGGAGCGGCCGTGGCTGACTGGTTACGGTGTTCGCTTTGTAAGCGAATGGTTCTGGGTTCGATTCCCATCTGCTCCCAACGAGAAAGTTAAGTAAACAGAATTTGAAATGATGAATATGAACGAAAAATCAAAGTCGCTCGAGGCGGGGTTCGATCCCCCGTCCTTCGGGTTGGTAAGCAAAAATGCTAACCACTAGGCCATGACGACTTGGTAAGCTTGGACTGGAATTAGGAATACTGTAACAGAGAGCGAGTTGTGGCGCTATAACCACGGCAAATAGTGTCCAGGGCATTCGTGGAAATACAATGTCCCATCCCAGAGGGTCCCGGAGTACCAAACCTTCTTAGCATGGTGCTCCCAACAAATAAAACCAAAATCTTGGAGCGTATGGTGGTGTGTCCCCACGCTTCTTCCTCCCCTGTCGATTCAGAATTGTGTTGTTGTTCGAACACTCAGTGCTCAAACTCAACCCAATTACGAATCATCTCTGCGATACGGCTTTACGCAGTAGGCCTGGCCACTTTAACGCTTGTGATGTTTCAATGCATTCTAATGCAATGGCGCACTGCAAATGTTAATAAATGACAAGAAGAGTGCTAGGCGTCATCTAACCTAAGGCACTCTCCAGGATCCCTTCGAAAGATTGGCTGCGCTAGGGTCTGATTAGATTAGATTATACTACCTTTTTGATATATTCCATAATTCTGAAGCCACTGTTTCACTATTATTTTTGTTTGTTTTTCACATTTTCTGCTACAGAAAAATACGATTGTAATTTAAACTGTAGAAAATGTGTAGAGGCATAGGATCGAAACCCGTCCAGAAGCGGGGTTGGATTGTAGAAGGTTATTCCACCTTTGGGTGGTTGGTGCCTTTCTCACATTTAAGTAGAGTCCGGACTCGTATCCGAAGTACACGGAAACAAAATCACAACGTCTTGATTTAAGTCGTTGAGGTCATCATGACTCCAAAAATGCTCTCAAGTGTTCTAGTAGGTGTATTGCCAATGATAAATCATTGAAAAAACATGAATTTGGTATTTCAACTGACATTTGATTTCTCAAATTTATATAAAATTGTGAAACCTTCGTAAAATCGAACTCTAGATAATCGAAGATTCGAAAATTTGAGTCTGGACTGCACTAATTTAACTTTAACTTTTTTTTATTGAATTTGAACCACTTTTATATTTTCTTTACTCACTTACTAAATTGTTGAAATTTTTAAATATTGGCATAATTTAAAAATCTGTATATACAGATATTGTATAGATTTATGATTTTTAGTTCGGAAAATCTGTATAATACAGATTTATCTGTATTTTGAGAAACAAAATTTTCGGAAAAAAAAATGACGGTGCTGTAGGACATTGAAATTTAATAAAAAATTGAAATATTTTCAAAAAAGCCCATACATGCAAAATACGATTATCAATGCAAGAAAATGCATTTCAGATTGTTTTCAGTTGATTAAACTATTGTTTCCATTGAAATTTTGAGGTTTTTGAATAAAAAAAGTTTGTGTGCCCCCTGGTTTTTTGGACCAATTTTAAAAGGGGGTGGAGGATAAATTGCTACTCAACCAAATTATATAATGAATTTCAGTCAAATAAAATGGAAATAATTGTAAAAATCGTTTAAAATGCTTTATAAAAAGCAATGTGTATTCCATAAATTTTTGTATTGGACACTGTTTCACATTTTTTTTTTTTTTTCATTCTGCAGTAAAACTTTCAGAACACCACGGTTGATCTTCGAGGCATACAATGGACGTGTGATATTGCGCTCAAATTGCTGGGATTTTAAACATACTCGCTTCGGCGCAGTTGAAACCCCGATTCATAGTGAAATTTAAATAAATGTGATACAAACAAAGAGGGACAGAAAGCGACAGAGTAATACAATTACGGCAGGAAATGTATGACCCTATGGCCGATACCAGATCCATTAAAAATAGATCGGATCAAAACATGTGTAACAAAGATACAACCGAGGCACCAGCGCTGACCGGTGACATTTTTTTACGCACGGATGTAGGAATGTAAGAACAGTGAAGCTGACGATCAAAACGCATGTTTGACAAAAAAAATCAAAGTTTATATAAGGCATAAAACTATACATTTTCAACCGACAAAAAAACTTTTTTTCATAACATTTTGTCAAAAAATAACTGAGATAAGACTATTTGAAATCTATATAAGTTCCAAAATTGAGTGCCACGATATCCAATCATAGCGTGGATTGAATCAGCTCATATTCGAGGTAAAGACACGATTATTTGAATGTTATTTGATTATAGCTTGCTCTCCAATTAAAAGCAGAAACGTTACACTCTTGCCTATGTGTAAATTATTTTCAAGTGATAAGAATTCTTTAAATAATAACATACTTGTATTATGTATTGATTAAGGAGCTCAGTAAAGTGACTTCAGCTGAGATTAAACCGTTTTGACGTTGCTAATCAACAGCTCAGCATCCCAGGACAGCTAATCTCGCGCTCTCTACGATTGTCGATCAGTTGATACTCAGCACTTCAAGTTTAAAAGTATTTTTTGCTTGCTGTTACATTGTAAAAAAATCAGCTCATCAATGCAGAAAAGAAAACATGATTTTGGTAACGAACCGAAGCAAAATCTCAGACATTTGTTTTTTTTTTCATGTCGCCCGAGGACGAGAAAACTTGCCACAGAGCAGAAATGGACACCCTGACGGAGGTTGATTCAACGGGTGAAGTCTTTCTGCAAGCCATTGGGAACAAGCAAGGTTGGTATTTGACAGCCCACACACTAATCAAACCACTCAGTATTAACATATGATATGCTCATTTGAAACAACTACAAGCTCATTCATTAGAGTTGAACAAAAATGACTTTTTGGCGGGCATTCAGGGGTTTGCTCCGGTGGGTGTACAGTACCAGGAGCTGGCGCTTCACCTCTGAATTTTAAATGCATAAGGAGCAACATCAAGTATTGTTTTGTTTTTAATTGATAGCTAGTTGTTTAAAAAGTAATCACAATGATGAGCACCGAATAAAAAACTGAGCAATTCTCTTCAAAATCGGCGTATTTAAACTATTTTTATTTTTGTATTTTGTGATTAGGCACAAACTTTCTGAGGGTCTCCCCTATCACCAAAAAAGCTATTTTGTGTCATTGGTTCACCCATACAAATCTCCATACAATTTTGGCTGCTGTTCATAAAAAATGGTACGGAAATATTCGAAAATCTGTAACGTTTCAAGGAATTTTTGATTTTGATTTTGGTGTCTTTGACAAAGTTGTAGGTACTGGACTATTCAGAAAAAAAAATAGGCACACGGTTTTTTTCTATTTTTTATTTACTTTTTTTAACAAAAACACATAAAACCCCGCATCTTTCAAGCCATTCTGAAGTATGGACCAACAATTTGCCGACAAGTTATAATTTTTTTTTTTCAAAAGTAGTGATTTTAGTAAAAAAAAAATGAAGTCATGTACATAAAATTTTTTGATCTAATTTTTTTTATGTAAAATCGAATTGGCAATCGAAAAGAAAATTTTGATTACGTGCATCGTTTTCAAAATATAGTCATTCAAAGTTAAATTTTGTCCAAAAAAGTCCGTTTTTTAATATTTTTTTATAAAGTGCCCATGATTGCCCATTCCTGAAAATATTTATTTGAAGTTCAGAAAATTTGCTATGAAATAGTCTAATATATCCTAGTACCCCTTGAGACCCCTCATGGTACCCCAAGTTGTGAACCGCTGCCCTAAAACATAAATAAAATCAAAATTTAAAAAATACGGATTTAGAAAAATTTATTTGTTTGAAAAAAAGTTAATTAAAAACTCACAAAAAATCCGTGAATAGTCCTCATATTTGTAATCAAAATGCGGCAAATGAGTTTTTTGCCAAGCAGTCTTCTATTGAAAAATAATTAAATCAATTCTTGAGTTTTTTTAAGGGTCCTATAAACATATGAAACACAATAGCGTTTTGGACCTTTAAAAAAACTCTAGAATTAGAAAACTCTATTTTTATCAATTTTGACTCTTTGCAAAGACAAAAAAGTACAACACGTTGACATTTTTTTGTACCTTCTCTTTGGCACAAAATTTGCCGTATTTGCGATGCGAATATTTCCATTCATTTTTGTATGGACAGCTACCAAAAGAGTATAGAGACCTGTATGGGACACAAAATGGCCTCTGTGGTCATAGGGAAGGGCCCACAAAGTTTGAGCTAAATAAACAAATACAAACAAAATGCACTTTCGGAATTAGGGAAGAATTGCTCAAAAGTTATATAAGAAGTTCTCTAAAACCTACGATAATTTTTCATACAAAATTCTATACTATGTTGTTTGGCTCCAACCCAATATTTTTTTAAATACCTACTCCAAACTAAGGTGATTCCGTGGAATCTAAACCACATGTTTCTATATGATCTGTGCCAGTAGTGTTACACGGCGTAAATAATAATTCTATTTTCTTGTGACCGTTGAGGACAAATGTTTACTTAAATTTAGTATTCAACAGGGAAAGTGAAGAACGATATCACGGGATTGAAACTCGTCTGAAAAACCTGTATCATTTTCTCAATCAAAACGGTGGCGCCGCGTGGTGGTAGCTGCCCTGTTTATTACACTGTGAAATTAGCCATGGCTAATCCAAGGAACCAAAAGGTGACAACAGAAATGTCCGCCCAAAAGGGGTGCTGCAAAAAACTTTTTATTAAAAAAAAATCCTAACAAATCAGCAACGCATTACAATTTTGATAGTCGAACTACACTTAAAAGTTGGTTTTGTTATTTGTTTTTGCAAAACCGCATAGTTTTTGACAAAAGTGCCAAAAATATTCGTAAATACCTTTTGCCTCTTGGTGGCACTTTGTGTTAGTATGTGTGTGGTCGATATTTGCGGACGTGCACGCAGAACACAGAACAGTGAGAACTTGCGAAAATGCTTCACTTTCTTCTGATACAAGTCGCCATATTGAAATTGCTTGAAGATTCATACCCGTGACGATATCAAGCAAAACAAAATTCTTTGCTACTACGAATCAAACGAATTCAAAGTCGAATTTAAATTCTAAGAAAAACCAGCCAGGGCAAATTACCAATCTCAACTGCCACCTGAAGAAAAGAAAATGCGCTTTTTCTTCGTATAGCCCGGGTTATTTATTTAAATTTGAGCTCAACAATCAGACACCAAGTGAAGTAGAAAGGAAACTCGGAAAGAGGTGTTGAAACAGATAATAAATTAATCCAAATAATGTTAAGGCGCATGGTCAAAACAAAGAGAAGTCTCGCTAAAAATAGGTTGAACAGACAACAACAAAAGGCGCGTGATTTTCAGGTTTAAATATAGTGCCGAGATCAATCAGATAATACGGGTGACAATTTCACCACAAGACATATTAAGAAATCGTCCACTTGACTAGAGCAGGGACAGTCTTGAACCGCGTTGAACTTGGAGCACTTTGCTTCTGTTGATCCGGCGAATAGTTCGATTAGTTTATGCGTAAAACCATTGCTGACGTTTTATTGATTCGTTGCTGATTTACAATAGTTTGTGTTAAATTAAAGTGATGAGACGTTTCTCATTTTTCCCAGCTGAGTGAAAAAATGGTGAATGTTGAGTTAATTTGGAAGACCAATATAATTAACTTTATTAAAAAATACTAAAAAAAGGTAAGCGATGCTGGATTCGAATTTTTTTCAGTAATTGATCAAGTTAACATTTATCGATAAAACATTACTTAAAAAATTATAATGATAACAAAATGCTTAAGGCATTATTACAGTTTTGCTTCTGGCAAAAAATGCAAAACATATAAAAGTTCATGATATATTCATTTCAAAAATTTACGATTGAATCTTGCTCCAATTTATTTTCTGATTCCAAATTTAAAAATATATACACATTAAAAGTTGTATTTTTATAGAAAGCAGTTTGGAAAATACAATTTGTGTTTTATCTAGAACATTTATTTTTTTCTCTTTTTTGACGGGCTCAAAACAAATCAAATCAAATGCAGACTTGAAATTTTAACATTTTCACATTAATGTTTTCAGTTTACTATCAATAGAACATTTAGTCTTTTATTTCCAAACCTGCATTTACGCATTTGGACTATTATTTTCCAAGGAACAATTTATTGATTCTCAGTTTTATTTTTGAAACACTGTTTACAAAAACAATAATTATTTTCAACTTTATTTATCCTCGTTTAAATATAAAAGAAAACGCTTTCGATACCTCTGACATCAATTCTTTTTTTTTTGCAAAACTGTACAAAGAACAAAGGCTATAAATTTGATATTTTTTTCATCAAACATTTCTTTCAAATTTCCATGAACAAAAGTCAAAATGATAACTAAATTAAAAAAAAATCCCTGTACTCTCAATAAAACTTTCTTAGATCGTTGCAAATTATTATTGAAGTTTATGTCCTCGACTCTGACCGAGAGGGGGAAGGCAAGAGAGTTTCAATTCAAAACATTTTGAAACGACACCAACAATGCTAAATATGATATCTGATGCAGGAAAATGTATTTTAGAATGTCAGGTGATAAAAAAATGTTTCCAATCAATTTTTGAAGTTTTTTAACCCTCTACTGCCCAAATTTTTTTTCGAAAATATTTATTTTTAACGTGTTTAGGAGGCCATTTTGAGCAACTTTTGTTCTACGAAAAACTTCACTTCTCTTGTTTTATGTTTTTCTTGTTTTATTTTTAGTATTTTAATTTGCATTTAAATTGTTTAGTTTATGTTTGTTTTTGGTAGCATTTGGCCTATTCTACCACCTCATATAATTACATTTTGCCTATCTAATTTTTCACGTTTTTACAGTCACTTTTTCAATTTTTTGCATGTTTTTCACATTTTTGCTATAGAATGGCACCATCATCATTTAAAATTAAAAAAAAAATGCAAAAAAAATGCGTAGAGGCATAGTCTGGGACACTACAAAAATTACTGCATACTTCTTTTTACTGAAAATATAGAAAATGTTACTAAAAAAACACAGCCAAAGATGACCCCTTAAAAAATGACATTTTTTAAAACATTGGCAAAGTCACATAAAACAAGTTAAACTTCCAACCCTGAATTTTTGTAAAATTTTAAGAGTTCTTCTTTCCAATGCTTTTTAAACATCAAAAATCGGTTGGAAAATTGATTTTTGGCGATTTTTCAGACCGAAGCCCGTCTAAAGGCGGGGTTAGGTTGCAGAGGGCTAAAAATAAAGTTGTGAGACCCCTGCTTTTCGGTCGATTTATAACAGGGAGCGTGATGTTAATTTTGAAAAAAAGCAACGGCATTCAAAGATAAACAAAATAATAAAAAAAAAACTCAAGTAAGCTGGATTTTGAGAGAAATCTGTTGCGCGCCACGTTTTCCTTCCGTCTGTGGCGCGTTGATAGATTTCACAAAAAAAAAATTGTTTCCGTGCCGCGTCCTCTTTGTTTGTATTGAAGAAAAGCTCCGTTGTTTAGATGTGTTAATCAAATGAATGAATCTCGACTATGTTGTACTTCCACACGTACACTTACAAGCATGGTTGATCTCAGATTAGGGGCGATTACATTTTATTTAAAGCGGATTAAATTTGACTATTTGGAAAATTATCTCATTCGAAATAAAAACAAATATGATGCCGCATTTTGGACCATTACACAAAAGCTTAAAAGATTGATTTTGAGACGTGTAGCAACTTTGCGGTTCACTTCCTTTCATTAGTGAATAGTTACAGTTATCGGCTTGAAACGGAAAATTAATGATTTTCACATAATTGATCGGTGTAGGAAAAAATCCCTATTTCCAGGGATACAATTATTTCAGCCGATTCTCAGATGTACAATGAAAATAACTTTGGATTGAGAATGATTTTTGACGGCTAAATAGTGAAAATTGATCCATAAATTAAGGCAGGCATGATTTTGAATGGGCACAGTTCGGAAATTTGAAATTTCACTCTTGAGAATTGAATCCCAATACATGTCTGGGTACCAAAATTTTCGTAATTGAGAGACGCAACTTTTGGTACCATAACATCTATAGGTCATCGCTGAAATTTTAAAGTTATCGCAGTTTTAGTGGAAAAAGTTGATTTTTTGCCGATTTCGTCATTTTCCCGTTTTTGCGCGTGGCGCGTCGAAAAACGCAGTTTTTTTCAAAAAATCATATCTCGGAAACGTACGGTTCGACATCGCCAATTTTTTGATATGTTATGTGAAATTTTCCGAGGAATCCGATAAAAATATTTTCAGACATAGGCTCTTTGGTCCAGACACGGTCAAAACGCCATTTTAAGTTTTCATACGACTTTTTCAATAGTTAAGCTAGATTTTTGGAACTTTTTACTATTTTTCCCAAATAGCCAAACTCATCACCTTTCTTTTGCGTCTAAGACAGCTAAAATCGGATGAAATGGCGCGGAGATATGATTTTTAGAAAAAAGTGGTTTTTGCGAAAAATTACGAAAATTGCCATTTTTTGAACCACCCTAGCACGATGTAGGCCACCCTAATGGCCAAACAAAAAAATACGGGTCTAATTATTTTGGCCAAGGAACCCCCAGAAAAATTTTGAGCCCGATCGGAGAACTTTTTTTTTGGTTTAGGCTCTTTTCAAATGGAATTGCTGTATATATATATAACATAACTGAACGTAATACAATTGAATCATTTTGCAAACTCTCAAAAACAAATTTCGGAAACCCATCAATTCTTCAAAATAGCACTCGGCTGAAAAAATATCTTCAAATTATCCTTTCACACGTAACTATTGGTGGGTCTCGTGGCGCAGGGGTAGCGGCTTCGGCTGCCGATCCCGAAGATGCTATGAGACGCGGGTTCGATTCCCGCCTTATCCACTGAGCTTCTATCGGATGGTGAAGTAAAACGTCGGTCCCGGTTTCTCCTGTCTCGTCAGAGGCGCTGGAGCAGAAATCCCACGTTAGAGGAAGGCCATGCCCCGGGGGGCGTAGTGCCAATAGTTTCGTTTTTTTACGTAACTATTGATCATATTTGACTAAATTCTGGGGTTACAATGTATAAATCTCAAATTTTTCCAGCATACATTATTTCGATATGGACGCCAAGTATTTTGCTGGCGGAGTAACAAAATAACAATCACCAAAATAAGGACCTTGCTATATTTTTGCCTTCCTCACTGAGATAAGGCTATAATCCTGCTCTAAAAATGAACTTTTTATTAAAAGCTCGAAGACCCACCTTCATATATACATATCGACTCAGAATCGAAAACTGAACAAATGTCTGTGTGTGTGTATGTGTGTGTGTGTGTATGTGTGTGTGTGTGTATGTGTGTGTGTGTGTATGTATGTATGTGTTCAAAAATCTTGACAAGTTTTCTCAGCACTGGCTGAACCGATTTTGATCGAACCAGTTGCATTCGACTTGGTTTAGGGTCCCATACATCGCTATTGAATTGTTTGAAGTTTCGATAAGTAGTTCAAAAGTTATGTAGAAAAATGTGTTTTCACATATATCCGGATCTCAATTATATGCATGTAAACGATGTCCGGATCCATCATCCAACCCATTGTTGGTTAGGTAATCGAGAGACCTTTCCAACGAGTCCACAACATTGAAGATCTGGCAACCCTGTCTCGAGTTATGACCACTTAAGTGATATTTATGTACTTTTTTGAAGCCGGATCTTACTTAAATGTATGTAAACGATGTTCAGATCCATCATCCGACCCATCGTTGGTTAGGTTATCAAGAGACCTTTCCAACGAGTCCACAACATCGAAGATCTGGCAACCCTGTCTCGAGTTATGACCACTTAAGTGATATTGATGTACTTTTTTGAAGCCGGATCTCACTTAAATGCATGTAAACGATATCCGGATCCATCATCCGACTCATCATTGGTTAGGTAATCAAGAGACCTTTCCAACGAGTCCACATAATTGAAAATCTGGCAACCCTGTCTCGAGTTATGACCACTTAAGTGATATTTATGTACTTTTTTGAAGCCGGATCTCACTTAAATGCATGTAAACGATGTCCGGACCCATCATCCGACCCATCGTTGGTTAGGTAATCGAGAGATCTTTCCAACGAGTCCACATCATTGAAGATCTGGCAACCCTGTCTCGAGTTATGACCACTTAAGTGATATTTATGTACTTTTTTGAAGCCGGATCTTACTTAAATGTATGTAAACGATGTCCGGATCCATCATCCGACCCATCGTTGGTTAGGTAACCTTTCCAACGAGTCCACATAATAGAAAATCTGGCAAACCTGTCTCGTGTTATGACAACTTAAGTAATATCTGTGTACTTATTTTTCTGGACCTTAAAAAAAAAAATAGCTGAAATATGAGTCCAAACCTCTCATATTACCCATTGTTGGTAAAAAGTGAGGAAGGCATCAACCACACAGGTGGATTAAGTTAGTTTTTTATATATATATGTCCCTCTACTCAGACCGTGAATGTAGAGGGGACTGGCAAAAAAAAAATACAATTCTTGGATCCAACATTTCAACTTAAAAAAAATAAAAACAGAAAATCATACAGAGCCAAAAACTAAAAATTTTCCCAAAACTTGAATTTTGTTTAATTGCCAGTAATGTGTTGAGTTGAGCCTCTTCATTCAAGGCAACTTCCCCTTTGAGCTTCTAACCGGTCCACCATTTCAGAACCCACTTATACTACCAGAACGTGCAGAGTCTGCGTTCGGAAGCGAAGCAGAAGGCCTTCCTGGCTGAACTGATGCAATGCCTGTACCCCGTCGTGTGCCTCACGGAAACGTGGTGGCATTCCAAAACCGATGCAGCGGAAGCATTCGGCACCGGGTACGACGTGTACCGCACGGACCGGAACGTCCGCAACAGCCCCAAGAAGCGAGGAGGTGGCGTCGCTATCGCCGTAGCGAAAAGCCTTAAAAGCAAAATCCTGAAAGTCCGAGGATCAGCTGGATTGGAGCAAGTTTGGGTGAGCATCGTCAATAAGCGGAGGAGGTTTCTTGTCGGGTTGCTCTATCTACCTCCACAGTGGGCAAAGAGGCAAACATTTATGTGGGCCCACCTTAAAACGGTGGCGAACATTCAACGCAGTCATCCAAACTACAAAATAATTGTAGTTGGTGACTACAATCAATCTCTTGAGTGGGAAAAGTCTCCCAAGGTCGGAGCCCAATTGATTGGAGGCCAACGGCTTAAACCTCCCTCCAAGGTTATGCTGGAAGGATTCAAGGGATGGACGCAACTCAATTGCGTTCAAAACCACCAAGGCAAATCCCTTGATCTGGTGTGGTCCAACAAAAGTACTCAGGCCTTGGTCAGTGAAGCCAAAGCCTTGAGCAAAGTGGATAATTTCCATCCTCCGCTGGAGTTTTTTGCCTAGAAAGGCAGAGCTTGGAGGTTCCGTACCTTATAAGTACAGAGTGTTGGGTGTTAGGGTCCCACAACTTTGGGCTGCTGAAATTTTGATTTCACGAAAAAGTTTATTTCCAGTTTTGTTGACGAGTTCACGTTTCCAAAAGTAGTCTAGAGTATCGACATTCCAAGTTACAACTACTAAACTACCCACAGAAGCATATTGGTCTTATGTGCATTTTTTGAGAATATTTTAAATTGTACATATTTAGTTTTTTTAAGTTATTTCATTCATCTAACTATGGAATCCACAAAACTAAGGGTCCTCAAAAATTCATAACAAAAGGTTAATGTTGGCTAACTCAAAAGTGACAAAATTTCACATGGGACAACTATGCTTTAATGGGCAGTGAAGTTCATACATGGTTTATTGGAAACTGGGTAGATATGGTGTTTTAAAAATGATTAAATTGACGTCATAGCCCTTAACATGACCATAACCAAAGCAGCGATTCTAAACGGGGATACCTACCCATCATTTAACGGCTATTATCTTCTTTAGTCAAAAACGAAGTTTAAGCTCCAGATGGTAGAGGATGTTTCAATGCATCTTCTTAAACTTGAATAACACAAAAAATAGTGTTTAGTTTTGGCAGCCGAAACGAAAAACCAAACATCCTGAATATTCGATTCTAACGGGAAATTGCATTGAAGAAGATTCGGTGGTGAACATTCGTTTTCTCTTCTTTAAGTAAACTTAAAGTAAACTCAAAGAACAACAGTTTCCCTACCCCAGTTATCCAAACAGTATTTGTTATTATTTTGACAACATTCAAGAAAACATTCCGTACTTCGGTTCTTGGAAGATTAATTCCCTCCAAGGCAAGCCAGTTTTACTCTAAAATTCCATATTTTGATTAACATCAAAAGCAAAACGTCAACAAAACTTGAATTTGAACAATGTTTTGTATTTTATTTGGCCAACAATCACTTCAAAGTTGTGGGAAACATTCACGCTCTTAAACATTTAAAAAAAATATCCAATTTGTTATATCCATCTTGTAAAATAAAAGTATTTGTTTCTTTTCTTTGGAGACTTTTTACTGAACGGTACTAAATCCTTAAACCGGTGGAATTGCATTTTTTTTAAATAAAAAGTTTAAAATAATAGGCCGATATAATATTTGGCATCATGAAAGCAGGGCTTTTTCCGCCATTTTTCGGAGTGAAGCAAAATATTTCGTGGGAGATCTGGTGCAACTTTTTTTACATCGATTTTATAGGACATTTGTTCAGGAAAATCGCTGAAAATCGATGAATTACTTACCCATTAAAAGTCTTATGATAAATCATATTATTCTTAAATACTTTACCAATATTTTACCTCCAATCAGAACTTTTCAAAATCAAATTTATCACATTTATTTTTTTTTAAATACATTTTTAGAAAGATTCTTAAAGCTGTTCTCTGGTATCTGTTTGGTTTGAAAATGTTTTAAAAGGTTTTTGGTGGAATATGGAAAAGAATTGAATACCGTAAACCGGGGTGACTTTGATAGGATTTCAATTTGTTTTTAGAATATTTTCAAACAGGTACGGGTTTTCTCAAGATTATTATTTTTAAAACATGTACTGGGGTAGACTACACAAAGTCCATGCACTATTTCGGAAAATAGTTTTTTCAACAATGTTTAGAAAAATAGTTACGTTAAAAATTCTTAGTTTTAATTCTGGGGTGACTTTGATAGTCATAGTTTTTTCTTGATAAAATCATATTTAAGATGTTCAAACTTTATTTGTACGCTAAATGTACCATTACTAAAGTAGCTGATATAGTTTTTTAAGAAAAAATCAATGTTTATATTTAGTTAACTAAGTGTATAATCTTTTTAGCAAAATACATATAAATTTTAGGTAAAATTGTTAAAAAGTCGGAATTTTGCTTAAAATTTGTTGAAACTAGTTTTGTTTATAAAATTATCGATATATATTGCATTCTATACTGAATTCAATGCACGAATCACAAGTTTCACATTTTACATGAAATTTGTTCAACTGAAATTGCCTATAAATTTGGAGATTTTTTATATTGTGTTTTAAAAACACATATTATTTATTATTTACAAACTTTTTTAACCTTCTCCTAGTGGAAAATTGTCAAAAGAATCCGAAAATGCATTCCGTTTTCCAATTAATAATCATGTTCATTGAGAAAATCAGGACACTTTGAGAAGTTTAAAATAATGACTTTCATCAACATTTTCTTAACTTTTTAAACTTGTCAAAATTTTATGAAAAGTTCTGCTTAAGGTAGTTTGAACACTTCTCTACCACGGTCAGTATGTTTCTAAACCATTCCTTACGTATTTTAATTGTACTCTTCATTTTGTGGAAAAATCGCAAACCTATCAAAGTCACCCCCGCTATCAAAGTCACCCCGTTTTACGGTATATAATTTTGGGAACCTATTCGGTAATAAATAGTTTTTTAATGAGTTTAGCAATGTTGAATTCCGGGCAGTTTGTTGCTCCACTCTATGACAAATTGTATGAAGATAAGTTTGATCGTCTTGGATTTTCCTGTTTTGATTTGGGGTAATTTCAAAGAAAGTTAAAAATACGGTAAATATGATCGAAAACTTTTAATTGGAGATCAAATGTACAATTTTGAGTAATTAAATATTTTTTTATGCATTTGTACATGAATCCATCGATTTTCTGCAACTTTTCTGAAGCAAGGTTGTAAAAAATCGAAATTTTAAGCAACTATTCAGAAAACATTACCTAAAAATCGAATAAAAAAATTCAAAACAAAAAGTTGCACTAGAACCTACCTCACGCAGCCCCACATTCCATCCTCTGCTTTCATGGTGCCAAATAACAGACGTGCCGATTTATTTTATCTTAACCCTTCTTATGGGTTCTTTTCGACTGGTACACTTGTTGCGAGTTGTTTGTGGCAATTTCAAATCGTTTGATCTGTTTTATTGACTGAGAAAGCCATAAACAACTCTTAACTTTGCTCTACAAAAAAACAACTCCGCTCAAATGCAGTTGCATCAAAGTCGGTAAATTATGATGCAAAAAGGAATCGTGAGGGCCGAGATTCGTGGCCCTAAATTTTATCATGCTTGTCTAGCGCCTTTTCCAACAGTACTAAGCCCGCTTGCTGGATAAAGCACAGTTCTACTCCTATTCATGACTAATCTGTGATGTCTATTTTTAAAATCAGCATGTTTTGTTTTTGTTTTCTCTTCTTCAGATCTAGATGTCACTCGGTGCCGAAAGTGGGTGGACGCAGCCCAAAGCAGGAAAAACAAAACCATCACCGGAAATGTTTCAAAATGGCCCCACTCTCCAAGGCAGAAGTGGGCAGTGCAGTGAAGTGAAAGTGATATTAAAATTGTTATCAATTAGTGCAGTGCAAATCAGTGCAAATTCAGAATTTTCGATGTAATTTTGGAATCTGTGTCATTTTCGGAGTTTCCAAGAGTTTCCCTAATCGATTGGCCATTTTAAAGTTGAAAATTGCTCAATCGGATTCTGGGAAGTTGAGGAGCTCAGTTTTTTACGAAAAAAGATTAAAATAAAATCTAAACAAAACATGCGTTTATTTTGTTTAAATAAGTACGAACAAAAAAGAAACTCATCAGTTTTTATCGTCTATTACTCCACCATCTATCTCTATTCCAAAGCAGTCTTTTGAATTGGGCAAGAATAAAAAATAGTTTTAGCAAATCTTCGTTATCAGCAGTCAGAACCTTTGTCATGCTAGTTAAAACAAGTATTAATGTTAACGAGCGTGTGACGTAATCGATGGTCAAATTCAATTTCTTCCAATTCCTTTTTCATCACTAAATTGCGTGTAACAAACAAAAAAAGCCAATTAGTCATCATAACCTTTTCTCAAAATAAGGCGTTTTCATTCTTCTCTTCAATAATATGTATCAAACGACGCTTATTCCATTCGAAAAATGTATTCCTGTTGGTAAAACTGGTCAACCTTTAAAAATATTTAATGATAAAAAAACGATTCTCTAGTTTTTAAGATTTTTTATTGCAAGTAAACACTTTTACACAACGTTCCGCCATCAACCTCAATTAAAATGTAAACAATTTCACTGTCCCGGCAATGCCGGCATCTTATTGACATCTTAGTTTTCCCGCCTTTTTTGTTGTTTTTAGATTACTCAGTACACAGCTGTCATTCACGCGAATGGCGTCAAATTATAAACCGGTTTCGAACACAAGTTTTCGCGACTAAGGTTTGAAAATTGAGTAAATGATGTGGTTTATTTTTTCAATGCTTCTTTCAACATTAAATAATTAATGTTAAAAAAAACATCCAAATCCATTTCAAATCATTCAACAAATCAAAGTTAAGGTATTTTATTTAAATAATTTGAGCACTAAAATTGAAATATGTTATTTGCTATGGTTTCATTTTTTGGAAGCCATTTATTTTTGAAAACAAAGAATGAATTAAAAATATAGGTTTTGAAATGCTTTAAAAATATTTGTTTAAAATCATTATTTTGACTAGATATTTAATATTTTTTTTTGTAAGAAGGCCGTTGCAAATATTTTTTGAAGTTTATGTCCCTCTACTCTGCCCAAAGTCGGGGGAATATTTATGAAGAAATTATGAGCCATGGTTTCAACTTTTTAATGATTTTTTTTTTTTTTTTTTGAATGCATTCTACACCTGTCCAGTTGGTTTGCCATCATTAGTTTCCAAAATATTCAAGTATTGACAAAAAAAAATATTTTTTGAGAAAAATAAAATTTTTGCGGTGCTGTTCATTGGAATTCTATACAAATTCAAAACATTTTCAAACAAGCCCAAACATGCTAAATATGATTTGGTTATCAATGCAGAAAAATGCATTTTTGATTGTTTTTAGTTGATTAGACTTTTATTTTCATGGAAATTTTGAAGTTTTTGGAAAAATATTTTTTTTGCCCCTGATTTTTCAAACCAATTCTAGAGGGGGGGGGGGCGACATAAACTTTGAAAAATATTTGCAACGGCCTAAATGCAAAGTAAAAATCTAACTATTTTCAAGTTTTTAAAAAATAAGCATTTATGCCTGGCTAAGCAATATTCTTTTTAAAAGTGTTCGCTCAAATCCAAGATGGAATTTTATTTCAAATAATAAAATAATCAAAAACAAGTATGATTACATTCAGGGGACATCCAAAAACCACGTGATCAACTATCTTTAGTTGAAAATGATTATTAATGGGCTGTAATTGATCGTCAAAGTGCTGATATGGCCATATTAGAGGTACGATGGAGTTAAATGCTGTTCCCCTACCATGCGCCTCCATTGAAAACGCGATCAAAAAATAAATTTTAATTTCGATTGTAGTCCTTGAATTGATATTACCTGATAGACTTTTTTTAGAGACTTCGTACAAAATTCCAAAATCCAAACATCAAGTATTGTATAAATTTTACTTGACTGGTCATAACCAAAGACAGGGTTATCAAATCTTCAATAATTATGACTCATCACAATATTAGCCATGTTTAGGGGTCATATTTTAGGTTAGAAATTAAACATTTTCAACAAACTTAAGACATTAGTTGACTAAATGTTTTTATTTTCTGATTTGGTATAAAACGTTTGGTATAGATATAACAGATCATTGATAAGTTTCTTTTAAAGTTATTATAAGGCTTTTATGAAAAAATAAGTTTGTCAAGGAACATTTCGAAAAGAAGTTGAATATTTTAAAAAAGTTAAATGGTTTTTGTAATTGATTCTCTGTAATAAAAAATGGAATTCTTCGAAAAAAAAATTAGTGAAAACATAAAGCCTCAAATCACAGTACAGAAATGTTGGAAATACACATTTGTGCCAGGTTCAATATTAAATTTAAAGCAAACATTTTCATGTACAGTCCAGACTCGGTTATCCGAAGGCCTTGGCAAAATTTCGAATTCGATCGAATCACAAGAATTTTTTTTTTTCGTTGTCTTTTGGATGGCCCCTAAACAAGCTTCAAGTGATTAAGAACTTTAAATCCATGATGACGACTAAAATGGCGGTGATGAAATATTGAAAAATGTATTTTTTTAACAGGCAATCAACCATTAAAATTTGACTAAAATGGAGCTCGCAGAACTCGATTTTTTTTTGTTCGTGATTCGGTTATCCGAACATCGGAAAATCCAGGCTTCGGATAATCGAGTCTGTACTGTAACGGTAAAAAACAAAGAATATCTCGCTGGCAAAAGTGTCCTACCCCCCGTAATTTTAGTGAGCAGAAAAACGCTTGAAGAAAGCTTTTTCGAAAACCAATCTCTGAAGGCACTCGCTGTCAGAAGTTCTATGAGTAAACAAAAACATGTGACATCCTTTACTCTAATTTTAAAACTTGTATAAATTTCAGAGAACTTGTTGCACAATTACAATTTTCTTCCCGCGTAGGACTTGGCGTGAAAACGGAGTCGAAGGAAGTCGACCCCCAATGTCTCACCCCTCTAGTTGTGGATGACGATGAGTTGGAGGAGGTGAGCGAGTTGGTGTACTTGGGATCGCTGGTAACCGCCGACAACGACACCAGCAAAGAGGGGAATCGTGCGTACTTCAGATTACGGAAGACGCTCACATCAGATCGAGTGCAACGCCGCACAAAGCTGACGATGTACAAAACACTTATTAGGCACCGGTAGTCCTCTGTGGCCACAAGACCTGGACGATGCGGCAGGAGGACGAACGTGACCTTGGAGTCTTCAAACGGAAGGTGCTACGAACGATCTGAGGTGGACTGCAGGTGTCTGACAGAGTGTGGCGAAGCACGCGTTTCACCCAGCCTAAGATCGAGAGGCTCAGGTGGGCCGGCCATGTCGCCGGAATGGACGAGGGCCAGCCTGTCAGACTGCTTTTTAACCGCGCTGAACCAGCTGGAGGAAAAGGAAAAATTGTTCCGACTTTTAAAACGAACAATCCAACCAACAATTTCTTTAGTAGCCATCATTGGCTTGTAATCCATTTGCGGTTCCGGATTAGCCTATGTCAAGCATGGATGTTCGCGTTTTTCGATGCAAAATTCTCCCACCATTGAGTAACTAAAGGGTTTGATGGCGGCCTGAAAAATGACCTTTTATGTCGAACCACCAGAAAAAAAACGTGCAATAAAACATCCGACCATACACGGGAACACAAGTGGGAGCTTTTGGGTCTGCCTAGGGGAAAATCTCGTATCTTTGGCAGGTTAAGCTCTCGCTCCTAACTCCATCCAATTTACTGATTTTCACTATTTAAACAACTACTTTTGCAAAACTTTTGATAGAAACTTGCTTGCTCACTTCTTATTCAGCTATTTATCACTCAATTTCAGTTGAAAACGCTTTTAATTAGCTTTAATTGAATGTCAAAGTTCTGACCTGCCAACATTAGAGGCACGCTGGAATTAGATGCTGTTCCCCTACTAGTTGTAAGGGTTTAAAAAATAATAAAACAACGATGTATTTTTTTGCATCGCTCGTCACGAAATTTCTACGCTGGAGGGTGGTTAATATCTCTGTGAAACAAGACTCAAGATAGTTTTGTTTTTTTTTCATGAAAATATTTTTTCAATTGAATTGAAGGTATAATTCCAACGTAAGTATATTTATCTCAAACTCAGTAATGATTTTCAATTTATAATTATTTTTATTTTTAGGTGACTGAAATAAAACGCCAAGTAATTTTGAAAATGTTTTAATCGTAACTGTAAGTAAACTTTTTTTAACGTAACAACTAAACTTGAATCTATTCAATGATGTAATTTGTAAGAAACTATTTCTAAAGATTCAGAAAGTGAGCTCTGATCTTTGAATTTTGAAAATATGTGTACTGTACTGGGAACCAGTTTGTGTGGAGAAGCATGGTGCTTTTAATTCGATTAATGAATAATGAAAGTCACCCCGGTTTACACTTTGATAGGATTTCAATTTGTTTTTAGAATATTTTCCAACGGGTAAGGTTTTTCTCAAGATTATAATTAAAAAAAAGGAGCTGGGGTAGACCACACAAAGTCCATGCACTTTTTTGGAAAAAAAAAGTTTTATTCAATAGTGTTTAGAAAAATAGTTCCGTTAAAATTCTTGGTTTAAATTCCGGGGTGACTTTGATATCCATAGTTTTTCTTGTTAAAATCATATTTAAGATGTTCATCCTAAAGTAACTGATATAGTTTTTAAGAAAAAAAATCAATGTTTATATTTAGTTAACTAAGTGTATAAGCTTATTAGCAAAATACATATAAATATTAGGTAAAATTGTTAAAAAGTCGGACTTTTGCCTAAAATTGGTTAAAACTAGTTTTGTTTATGAAGTTATCGATTTTTATTGCATTTTATACTGAATTTGAAGCACGAATCACAAGTTTTCACATTTTACTTGAAATTTGTTCAACTGAAATTGCCCATAAATTTGGAGATTTTTTTTATTTGTGTTTCAAAAACACATATTATTTATTACCTACAATTTTTTTTAACCTTCTCCTAGTCAAAAATTGTCCAAAGAATCCGAAAATGCATTCCGGTTTCCGATTAAAAATCATGTTGAGCAATTCTCTACCAAAACCGGAAATGGATTTTTACTTGTATTTTTTATTTGACTCAAACTTTGTGGGGGCCTTCCCTATGACCAAATAAGCTATTTTGTGTCATTGGTTCACCCATACAAGTCTCCATACAATTTTGGCTGCTGTCCATACAAAAATGGTATGTAAATATTCAAACAGCTGTTACTTTTGAGTGAATTTTCTGATCAATTTGGTGTCTTCGGCAAAGTTGTAGGTTTTTTTGAGGACTATTGAGAAAAAAAAAATAGGTAAACGAAAAAAATATGCAGATTTTTTAATCAAGTTTTTTTTCACTGAGACTCAATTTCCCAAAATATGTATTTTTTTTATTTTCGAGATTTTTTGATATATTTTAGAGGACAAAATTCCGCAACTTTTGAGCCATAGAGAAACATGGCCAAAAAATCTGCCGCCGAGTTATGAATTTTTGAAAAAATAGTGATTTTTGGAAAAAGTCGAAGTTTCATGCAAAAACAAATTTAACGTTATTTTTAATTGCAAAATTAAATTTGCAATCGAAAAGTACTTCACAGATTTTTTGATATAGGGCTCCGTATTCAAGATGTAGCCACCAAAAGTGTGATTTTAGCGAAATATTTGCAGTTTTTCGATTTTCAAAAATAGTGACCATTTCCAATTTCTTTTTTAAAGTTCAGAAAATTTGCTATAAAATTGTCTAAGAGACATTGAAGATTAGACCTCCAGTTGCTGAGATAGAGCCGCTTTAAGAAAAAGAAACACGAAAATTGAAGTTTTCTAAGTCTCATCAAAACAACCCACCATTTTCTAATGAAGATATCTCAGCATCTAATGGTCCGATTTTCAAAATTAATACATAAAACATTCGTGAAATTTTCCGATCTTTTCGAAAAAAATATTTTGAAAATTTTTAAATCAAGACTGACATTTCAAAAGGGCCAAACATTGAATACTACGCCAATTTAAAATGCTAGTCTTGATTTAAAAATTTTCAAAATATTTTTTTCGAAAAGATCGGAAAATTTCACGAATGTTTTATGTATTAATTTTGAAAATCGGACCATTAGATGCTGAGATATCTTCATTAGAAAATGGTGGGTTGTTTTGATGAGACTTAGAAAACTTCAATTTTCGTGTTTCTTTTTCTTAAAGCGGCTCTATCTCAGCAACTGGAGGTATAATCTTCAATGTCTCTTAGACAATTTTACAGCAAATTTTCTGAACTTTAAAAAAAAAAATTTTTCGAAATGGTCACTATTTTTAAAAATCGAAAAACTGCAAATATTTCGCTGAAATCAAACTTTCGGTGGCAATATCTTGAAAACGGAGCCCTTTATCAAAAATTCTGTAAAGTACTTTTCGATTGCAAATTCAATTTTGCATTAAAAAATAACATCAAATTTGTTTTTGCATGAAACTTCGATTTTTTCCAAAATTCACTATTTTTTCAAAAATTCATAACTCGGCGGCAGATTTTTTGGCCATGTTTCTCTATGGCTCAAAAGTTGCGGAATTTTGTCCTCTAAAACATATCAAAAAATCTTGAAAATCAAAAAATACGTATTTTGGGAAATTGAGTTTTAGTGAAAAAAATTGATTAAAAAATCTGCAAGTTTTTTTTCCGTGTACCAATTTTTTTCTCAATAGTCCTCAACAATACCTACAACTTTGCCGAAGACACCAAATTGATCAGAAAATTCTCTCAATAGTTGCAGCTGTTTGAATATTTACATACCATTTTTGTATGGACAGCAGCCAAAATTGTATGGAGACTTGTATGGGTGAACCAATGACACAAAATAGCTTATTTGGTCATAGGGAAGGCCCCCACAAAGTTTGAGTCAAATCAAAAAATACAAAAAATAAAAATGGTCGAAATCGGCCGATTTCGTAGAGAGTTGCTCTGTTCATGGAGAAAATCAAGACACTTTGAGATGTTTAAAATAATGACTTTCATCAACGTTTTCTTAACTATATTTAACTAACTTTTTAAACTTGTCCAAATTTTATGAAATGTTCTTGAGGTACTCTGAATACATCTCTACCACGGTCAGTATGTTTCTAAACCATTCCTTACGTATTTTAATTGTACTCTTCATTTTGCGGAAAAATCGCAAACCTATCAAAGTCACCCCGTTTAACGGTACCGAAATTTCGCAAAAACGCTTTTCTTCAGAATTGAAACGTTCATATTCCCGCTTCAGGTTGGCGTCAGTTTGCTCGGAAATTTGAAAAGCCAACACAGTGCCAAAAAGTCATCCTACTTTTCGAAACAAGTGCTGAAAACTTTAACTTCAGGGCTCCAATGAACATTTCATTGCTGTTATTTGAAGGGACAACAAATAGGTAATTTCAAACGAAATTCAAAAAAGATCAATGTTGTCTATTTCTCAGAGAATTTGACCTCATCAGATTTTTTCTAAACCATAATCAACTGGATTCTCACCACTGTAAAGAAAAATGCTTACCTTTTTCCCAGGGAAACGCCCTTCCTCTTGTCGTTCACTGTCCGCGCATGCAATCGTGGTTAAATCTGAAAGTGCACAAGCAAAAAAGATGGAGTTGAAAAATGACGTCGTCGAGCGTGGCTTTCATGTCGTAGCCGCATGAGAGAGAAGGAGAAGGTACAAATATTTCATGCATTCAAAATTAAAACAAGGAAGCGCCTAATGACCGACCTGGGTTCACTCCAGGGAAGGTTTGGAACCCGTAAGTCTTGTTGAACTTTTGGCCAAACTTGTCGCTGAGGGCGGAGAAATATTGCCCAATGGCGTGCCAAGCGGCCATAATGTTTCTTACGAGCTCGTGGGCAGTTCTAAGCTTTTTCCTCGATGGGGGACTATCTGCCAAGGAATATTTAGCGGAACCGAGATACCGACCGGCTCGTTTTGGGCGTGAAGAATAGGATACCGTGGGCTTGGCGTTTGGACGGCACACCACAGCAAGGTTAGTACAGCCCAATCCTACCCCGATTGTAATGGCTTTTTCCGGTTAGAACTCTCCACGGGGCAAAGTTCTTCGTCAAACTCCTCGCCAAACTATCCGCAAAAACCGCAAACACACGCTCGCCGCGACTCACTCCCTATTTAGTCATTGTACAGAAAGTCCCCTCCCAAACTCGCTCACCCGGGAGGGAAAAGCTCCTCTTCCCCGAAACTCAAACCCCTTCAATTAGCGGCCGCGTTCGCGAACATTTTGTGTGGCCACAAACTTTTGCGGCAAAGACACACGCAATCAAAGTGAGTTCACCTGGGAATGCGAGGCCTAACGAAGGGCTCTCCAGGCAGAAGTCAACTTTCGGCAACAACTAACTCAAAGGTTTCGGTACCGGAATTTGGGACGTGATGTTTATCGGATGAATTTATTTGCTTTTTGCGACGGAGAGGGGCAACCTCTTGACGGTTTGTGACTTTCGTGAGGTTTTCCACGAAGTCGCCCACCGCTTCGCGTAGATCTTGGAGATTGTAATTACGAACTCATTGTGTGTCCCACTTGAGGAAAATCTCCAAACGGTTCAACTCCAATTGAAACAGTTTGGCCCTCCTTCCCAGAATTTGACCCCAAAAACGCCGTCAAACTAATGACTGTGTGAAAACCCCCCGCAAACAAGAGGGGTTGCAAAGGATCCTTCACGTGCTCATTCCAAGAAGACTACAACTTTCATAATTAACACGAGCCCTTCCCTCTCAAGCTCGAAAAGTTTCCCGGAGGTAGCACAACAACATCCTTCCGGTGATATCCGTGACACGTCAACCTGGGTGATGCAAAGGTCCTCAGCAGAGAGATAAGCCTTCACCCACACACGTTAAAATTGAAGTCTACTGTACTATTTGGCTATTGAAAGTCGAAAAATTCTGTAAAAAAAAAACTCTTCTTACAATTAAAATATAACTAAAACTAATAATTTCAAATGAATCAAACAAAATTAAGAATACCTTTTCCTTTGTAATTTTTGTAATTTTTGTAATTTTTGTAATTTTTGTAATTTTTGTAATTTTTGTAATTTTTGTAATTTTTGTAATTTTTGTAATTTTTGTAATTTTTGTAATTTTTGTAATTTTTGTAATTTTCTTCTTGTCGTTCTTGTCGTTCTTGTCGTTCTTGTCGTTCTTGTCGTTCTTGTCGTTCTTGTCGTTCTTGTCGTTCTTGTCGTTCTTGTCGTTCTTGTCGTTCTTGTCGTTCTTGTCGTTCTTGTCGTTCTTGTCGTTCTTGTCGTTCTTGTCGTTCTTGTCGTTCTTGTCGTTCTTGTCGTTCTTGTCGTTCTTGTCGTTCTTGTCGTTCTTGTCGTTCTTGTCGTTCTTGTCGTTCTTGTCGTTCTTGTCGTTCTTGTCGTTCTTGTCGTTCTTGTCGTTCTTGTCGTTCTTGTCGTTCTTGTCGTTCTTGTCGTTCTTGTCGTTCTTGTCGTTCTTGTCGTTCTTGTCGTTCTTGTCGTTCTTGTCGTTCTTGTCGTTCTTGTCGTTCTTGTCGTTCTTGTCGTTCTTGTCGTTCTTATCGTTCTTGTCGTTCTTGTCGTTCTTGTCATTCTTGTCGTTCTTGTCGTTCTTGTCGTTCTTGTCGTTCTTGTCGTTCTTGTCGTTCTTGTCGTTCTTGTTTCTTGTTTCTTGTTTCTTGTTTCTTGTTTCTTGTTTCTTGTTTCTTGTTTCTTGTTTCTTGTTTCTTGTTTTTTGTTTCTTGTTTCTTGTTTCTTGTTTCTTGTTTCTTGTTTCTTGTTTCTTGTTTCTTGTTTCTTGTTTCTTGTTTCTTGTTTCTTGTTTCTTGTTTCTTGTTTCTTGTTTCTTGTTTCTTGTTTCTTGTTTCTTGTTTCTTGTTTCTTGTTTCTTGTTTCTTGTTTCTTGTTTCTTGTTTCTTGTTTCTTGTTTCTTGTTTCTTGTTTCTTGTTTCTTGTTTCTTGTTTCTTGTTTCTTGTTTCTTGTTTCTTGTTTCTTGTTTCTTGTTTCTTGTTTCTTGTTTCTTGTTTCTTGTTTCTTGTTTCTTGTTTCTTGTTTCTTGTTTCTTGTTTCTTGTTTCTTGTTTCTTGTTTCTTGTTTCTTGTTTCTTGTTTCTTGTTTCTTGTTTCTTGTTTCTTGTTTCTTCATGTTTCCTTCATGTTTTCTTGCTGTTTTATTCATGTTTTCTTGATGTTTTCTTGATATTTTCTTCATGTTTTCATGTTGTTTTCTTGATATTTTCTCTTTGTTTTCTTGATGTTTTCTAACTGTTTTTAAAGGTTACCTTGTGGTTTTTTCCTGATTATTTGATGTTTTCTTGCTGTTGTCTTGCTGTTTTCTTGCTGTTTTCTTGCTTTTTTGCTGATTTTCTTATGTTTCCTTGTTGTTCTTTTGCTGTTTTCTTGATGTTTTTTTTTAAAGATTTATTGATATTCTTGCTGTTCTTGTTTCTTGTTTTTTCTGATTTGTTCACAGTTTTTTAATGAACTTAAGATGCGCTAATGATAAAAACAAAACAAGCTTTTCTCCCCTCACAACAAGCTATCCTTTTCCTGTGTTGCTCTAATTAGTGAGGATCGGTCTATTCTCCATTCCATCCACCCCCCATCGGAGCTCTTCATTAGGGCAAAACACTGACTGCTTTTAACTTTGCGTTTTTCCTCGTTTGTTTTTCGCATCACGTGTGCACTTGTGCTTTCATGATGAGTGCATTCTGTCTGTCAGTCATTGCAGAAGAGCTGCTTCTTTGCGTTTGTTGAAGTGGGAGAAGGCATAGGGTGACCATTTTAAGTGTTGTGCTAAGTTTTGAAGATGAGTTCTTTCGAAATATTTGATTGTTTTTCCGGAAACCCTATAAAAACAATGTAACACATATTTCCAACACAATTTGCCTCGCACAGATGGAGGCATCACTTTGACAAAGCCCTGACATCTTTCTCAAAGCTGCTTTTCAAGAGTGGTAGACGGCTTTGTGAGGAAACTTTCAAGATTTATATGTGTTGCACTCATGGAAATTGTCACTATTTTTCTTTTGATAGATTTTGCTCAAGCAAATTTACAACTAAAATCCAGTTTAAATCACTTACCCAGGCTTATAAAAGCTGTTTCTCAGTTAGCATCAAATAAAACCAGACTATCTAAGTGAGGTTGCCTTCCCCTTAAACATTCGAGTGTGTGTAGGTGAAGAGGTCGCTTGTTTGTAAATCCCTTCCAGTCAAGAGGGGTTGAATTTATTCCACCTTGTCGCTATCATTTATATTCCAGCTAGTGTGTCGTATAACCTCGTCCCATTTCCGCTTCCACCCCCAAAATCAGGCCAGGACATCCGGGTTTTTTTTTTGGGCCAACTCCGTGCAGCAGTCGTCAGCAAAGTCAGGTCACAGGATGTGCATTGCATTTTGATGTCTCAGCATGTTGGCAACACCTCCTTCTTTGCCTTCTCTTCTAGACTAAGCTTTCGTTGGCACCAGAGGGTGTGTGTAAGTGCCAGATTCTGAGCTGAGCTTTGAAATGTGGAGGTGGAGCTGTTGGTGACAAAACGTGTGTTTTCTGCTCCTGATTGGGATGGATGGGATTACGAGCTGGAAAAGCATAGTGGAAATGTGTGCAAACAAAGTTGAATATCATTAGAAAAAAAATCAATAACGTTACCAATTCAACGGATTTTGACATTTTCATGATTCTACCTAAACAAAAAAGTCACAATTTATCAATGAAAGTCTGACATTTTGGTTCCCAAGAAACCAATTCGCTTGTTTTGCTTTATTGATATTGACTCCCAGCTACATCCGTCCGAGCTAAACGCTGCCCAATATCCATGGCCAGAACAAACAGTCAACAATCTTGCTCGCCCAAATCCAAGACGATGGTCTCAATTACAAAGCCCTAATGCGTTACGCCGTCTAACTTTCCCAGAATCCGGCACCACGGCTCATTTCGGACCATCGACGGTCATTCCGCAGATAGAAAAAAAAATCTCGTCCATTTTCTTGGCACGCTTTCGGCCGGAACAAACACATCCCACCTCCCAACACCACGACCCCTCCTCCCGCAGAAAACTTGAGCCAACATTCGAACTTTGGCTCGAAAAGATAATTATCGCTGATTAGTTTCCGCCCCGGACTGGTCCTCCGACTAGCGAGTCTGGTGTCGAGATAGTCATCGGCGACGAGCCTCAGCGCGCGATTGCAAATCGTTTTCCGAGCGTTTTCGCTTTTTCAATTATGAGATTTTCTTCGCAGAACATCGCCAACATCCGTGACCAACCTCCCCCGAAGAAGAAGAATAAGAAAAAGGGATGGGGGACAAGTGGGTGGCATTCAATTACTACAGACTTTTTTTTTGCTTGGATTCAGAGAAGTTCTCAGGAAAAATGCATATCAATGTATATATTTAAGTTTATTGAAGCTGAAGCTGGCATTTGATGCTTTTGCAACTCTAACGCCAACTCCAGCTCTCCACAAAGACCTGACTTGGACGAAAACACTCAATAAATACAGGTACACAGTAGATGAAAATGAAAATTTGTAATGAACCATAAATGTATCCTGTACCTATATAACTAATATTGACGTAATAAACAATCGAAAACTTAAACTACACCCCCTCCCCGATCTCCCTTGAGGACAAAACTAAATAATAATGACCGAAAAAAGTAAATAACTTTCATTAAAAAAAAACCTGTACAATGAATAGTAGATTATTCAGAAAACAGTATTAAATGATTTTTTTTAATTTTTTTTTTTCGAATAAGGGTGGTTCAAAACATGGCATAACGATTTTTGCAAAAGCTACATTTTTAATAACAAAATTATCTCTGAAACAGCTTAACAAATTTCAACCACCACGTTTCATAAGAAAGGTGACGAGTTTGACTTTCAAACAAAGGTTAATCACACATAAAGCACCAAGCGTCTCCAGCTAAAGGTACTTAAAAATCATTTTGATGTAGAAGCATGGTACTTTAAGTTCGACTGAAATTCTAAGATTCGAATTTTTTTTGCAGATCATCATACCATAGAATCCTGAAAATGGATATTCGCCATTTGTGGATATGTTACGTGAAACATATTTGGTCCTTGGATCAACCGTTCCGGAGAAAACTTTTTTTTAAATGTGATTTTTTGCAAAAAAAATAATTCAAAAACGTCACTTTTAAAACAATCTTATTTCGAACTGCCCTAATCAACGAAAAAAAATATGTTGGCGAAAGAACTTCTATAGCAAATTTGATCCAATCTGGAGCACAAACAAATTAAAATATAAAATCAAATAAATAACATGAAAATGTTCTCGAAAATATAAAAGTAGATTTATTTTTATTGTTTTCGAAATTCCTAAATAAACACAATGATTTCATGTGAAAAACTAACTTAATCCACCTAAGTGGTTGGTGCCTTCTTCACTCTTTCTGTGAAAAGTTAATTTTTAGAGAAGGATTATAGCCTTACTTCAGTGAGGAAGGCAAAACAATTGAAAAAAATCTCAAAAAAAAATCTCAAGTTAAAATAAGTAAAATATCTAACATTTAACATACCAGGAATAAGGCTTCATCCATAAAGTACGTCACGCTAAAATCAGCCAAAATTCACCCCCCCCCCCCTTTGTCACGCTTTCCCTATACTTATAACACGCAATGTCACACTTTATCAAACCCCCTAGAGCGTGACATACTTTATGGATGACGCCTAAGGTTTGAAAAAATGGTAATTAAAAAAAAAAACAAAAACAAAGAGAAATTAATTGCAAAATAAAAATATTTGTCAATGCATATTTAGGGGAAATCTACCCTTTCCAATCAAACACCTATCTTCGTCATATGGAGAATTTGATGCTCGATTAAAACTCCAAAAATACTATTTGGGCTATAAACTTACCAGCAACAGCACCGCCTCGAGTAAGCACGCAAATGTATGCCACTTACTGGCCAAAAAGATCACATTTAATGCACTTTTGAACATAATTTGTATTTTGCGAGACCACTTCTCATCATTTTGTTGGCACACACAGTGACACACGAGAATCCCTCAAACGCTTAATGAATATCGCCAAAATTAACTTTTCACTTTCGCTTACTTTTTCACGGCGCTTAAGATATGAAATTGCTTCCAACTACCGGCAACATGTTCTTTTGATCATTAGTAAGGCACTCACTTGAAGAATAATCCCGAAAAATGTAATAAATTAGCAAGCGCCATCAAAAAAACAAACACGCCAAGTCGTTTGACGTTTCAATTTTCACTTTGCATTCCAATCGAAGGCTGAAGAAAACCGAGCGAGAGACGAAGGCAAAAAAGAACAAAGGCTGGCCGTCAACACCACCAGCAGCACAGCCAGCGATGCCAGGAAACTTTCCCTATAAATGCCACTTTTCGTGAGTGTTCGTTTGAACTGTCAGCGTAAATGGCAACACTCGACAGAGTGTTGGAAGAAAAAAGAACTAAGCCGATATTAGAAAAATGGGCGTGGCCCAATGCATTCGCCTCGATTAGAATACCCTTGGGAATTTTTTTTGTTAAATGCTTGGTAAAGAAATAGAATAACTTTTAGTGAAAGTGAAAATAAACAGTAATGTTCACAAAAACTTGCTCTACTCGTTGGTGTACTTGGTTTAAGTAAAATTCAAGGGAGACTCTAGATTATCCAGCATCATTCAACTCGACCGCTTATTAGGATTAAAATGGGTAGATTTCCCCTATAACGATTTCAATTGAAACACGGAAATTATTTCGAAGGAAATATCCCCAAAAAAATTGGCAAAAAATTTCAATAAGTACCGTCAGTACCGGAGTGATAATAGATTATACTAAAACCCATCATGACGGTACTTGAACGGATTCAAAAATGCAAAATCAGATCAGATCATCACAAACATTTAGTAGAGTCATCAGGGGTCTGAGGGTCGAGATTGAGTCAAACAAATTACTACATTTTTGCTGAAAATATAAGTCTATTGAATTTTGAATTGAAAGTAATTTTTCTTTCTTATTAAATCATATTAAAATATAATTTATATTTTTGTTAAATCCTCATGTACGAATTGTTCGTCAAAACATAGTTGCTTTGAAAATCAATGATAAATTACAGGGCTTGAGTAACGTACACTTTAAAACACTTTTTATTCAAATGTTATAAATCAAATTTGTTCAGATTCGAGTGATAAATATTAAGCATTATACAAAATTATAATTATACAGCAATTCCCCACGAAAACAGCATGACTCGAAAAAAAAGTTCTCCGATCGAGCTCAATTTTTTTCTGGGGGATTCTTGGCCAAAATAATTCGACCCGTATTTTTTTGTTTGGCCATTAGGGTGACCTACGCCGTGTTAGGGTGTTTCGAAAAATTGCAATTTTCGTCGATTTTCGCAAAAACCAATTTTTTTCAAAAAGTCATATCTCTGCGCCATTTTATCCGATTTTAGCTGTCCTAGACGCAAAAGAAAGGTGATTAGTTTGGCTATTTGGGAAAAATAGTAAGAAGTTTAAAAAATCTAGCTTAACATTTGAAAAGGTCGTATGAAAACTAAAATGCTGTTTTGAAGGTCTCGGGACCAAAGAGCCTGTGTCTGAAAATATGTTTATCGGATTCCTCGGAAAATTTCACATAACATATCAAAAAATTATGAAGTTATGTTTTCGATACTCTGAGATACGATTTTTTGAAAATAAAAACTGGATTTTTCGACGAGCCCCGCGCAAAAATGGAAAAATGACGAAAACGGGAAAAAATCGACTTTTTTCACTAAAACTGCGATAACTTTAAAATTTCAGCGATGACCTATAGATGTTATGGTACCAAAAGTTGCGTCTTTTAATTACGAAAATTTATACAGCACCCCACGAAAACAGCATGATTCGAAAAAAAAGTTTTCCGATCGGGCTCAAAATTTTTCTGAGGGGTTCCTTGGCCGAAATGATTAGACCCGTATTTTTTTGTTTGGCCATTAGGGTGGCCTACGCCGTGTTAGGGTGGTCCGAAAAATGGCAATTTTCGTCATTTTTCGCAAAAACCACTTTTTTCAAAAAATCATATCTCCGCGACATTTCATACGAAATTTAGATATTCGAACTAATGATGCAAAATGGCTTCTTTGGGCATACCGAAGGCACCAAAAAAGTTTCAGCCGGAAAAATACAAAAAAATTGAATGATTCTCTCAGAGAATTGCTCAAATGTATTGAATTAAACAGAAATGTATTTTTTTTCGGAAAATTAAAAAAAACTAGTTTAACTTAGTTTATTTGTAATCCCTACCTGTTTTGAATGAGTGACATGACATAATATGAACATGAATATGATTTTAAAAGACGGAAATCGGGCAGAATTATTTTTCAAATGTCTCTTAAACTCTTAAACAGCTCACATTTCATTGGTGAAATTAAACGTTAGTTTTGAAAAATACTGTAATTTTTTTTAAAGATTGATTTACTTTGAATTTTCATTCAAACCTTCGGAAACTCGAAATATCTCCGGTAGCCAGAAACTTTTGTCATCACGCTGTATATTCACTCGCAGAACAGCAACAGAAATGTCAAATTCTTTACCCAATGTTGATTCTTATGGATAATTTAACGTACATTCAGAATCTATAAAAAATGTTGAGGTGAAAAATTTCCGAGTAACAGCAAAAAAATAAATAAATGAAACGTCAAACCGTACGGTGTTCTACGGTGTTAGTTTTAATATTGAGTGAAAAATGAAAATGTAAAAACAGGAGTTTCCCATACAAATTTGAATCGCTTTGCGGAAAGCCGGGTCAAACCCAATCGCTCCCAAATTTTGGGGGGTTGATTGGGGGCCCAAATGAGACCGGAAAATGCATGTTCTGACTTAATTAGTCCATTTTGAATGTGTCTGACCATGAATTGGAATTAATTAATTAAGACAGTGTCAAAATAATATTGAAAAAAACATGAACATTAGGGTGGCTTGAAGTTGTATGGGAAAATTTCAAAATGGACTAATTAAGTCAGAACAGGCATTTTCCGGTCCCATTTGGACCCCAATCAGGGGTGCCAGGTTGCCAGATAAATCTGGCATTGCCAGATTTTTTGAGTGCCAATTTGAAAAAAAAAATAATTTTCTATTTCTTCCACACATTGTTTTGCTGATGTATTTTGTTTATTTTGTGAATCTGTAATGTATAAAGAGTTATTACTTTGAGAAAAGTGGCTTGCCAGATTTGTTCCAGATTTTTTGCCACATTTTTTCTGTTCAGACCTGGTAACCCTGCCCCCAATCAACACCCCAAAATTTGGGAGCGTTTGGGTTTGACCCGGCTTTCCGCAAAGCGATTCAAATTTGTATGGGAAACTCCTGTTTTTACATTTTCATTTTTATCATTTCATTTTTCACTCAATATATAAACTAACACCGTAGAAGTATAGCCCTGATGTACTCTAAGACTTTGCCGAAGAATGTATGGTCCTATCTTGCTTCTGAAAAAAATATACAGAGTTCTTAAAGGAGGCATGTCAAAATAAGTGCTGAAAATTATATTTCTTGCCAACACTGCCAGTACTTCGGTAGATATTTCGAAATCTTATTTTTTAACGTAATAAGAAAGCAACCTTTCAAAATGGTGCCTTAGGAAAAGTTGTTGTATATGAATGTGGCTTTTATTTAAAATTATTGACATGCAGAGTGACACACCTACAGGGTGTCAACCAAGCCCTAACTTCTACTGGTGACCATTTGAAGCGTCGGTGTCTTAGAAAAAGTTGTTAAGCTACTCATTCCAAAAAAAAATGATATGGTTGGAAGACAGGGTGTCACATCTACAGGGTGTCAACCCATTTCTCGCTTCTATTTAAGATATTTTTGATCACTGTAAAGTGGGCGAAAAAGGGTACACCCAAAGGAAAAATATATCTCAAAATCTGCAATAGTGGATTTGCTGCAGAAAATGACACATTTTATAACATTTTTTGCAGCAAGCCCGTAGATCATTTTTGCCCGCGTGTAAACATTTCAGCGATCTGCAGTTCTCACCAACACATATAATGCTGGCCCGTCCCGAGCAACACTCCAAAGAGAAGTATATGTTGGAGTTCTTTCACTCTCGTTTCATCAAGCGTCCATGGCGCGGTTCTGTTAAGGGTTTTTTTTGTGAAAAACATACAAAAAGCCGTCGGTAATGTCGATAATTGTCGGTAACGGGCAAAAATGTCATACCCCTATATCGCAAAAAAATGCATGAGGACAGTTTTCATGCAGATTCTGATATACTTTCATGCCGCCATGCATCAAAATCATGCGACCGCCGTTTGGGTGTACAATTCGCAAATTAGGCCTGCCACGCAAAGGGAGGCTGAACAAAAATTCATCAAAAGTCATTTTTTCAAATAAAATTATCTGGGTAATTGCGCATGATTAAACACGGTACGGTCATTGAACATCTTATATTAAATTAAAAAAAAAAGATGAAAACAATTAATTAGATGAATGCTAATAGAAAAATCCTCACGATATTAAAAAAATATATCCAGCAAAAAGATACAATTTATTGTAAAACAAAGATTAAGGCCTTTTTCCAATTCAGTACATCATTTAGCAAGCTCAAGCCAAACTTAAATAGCACTATTTTGTTGAAATCATTAAATTAGAAAACGAATATTTTGTTTCTAAACTGATAATTTAAATTGTGTTGTTAATATATTAATAAAAAAATAATGTTGAAAACTAAGAATCCGATTTCCCCAAGAAATGCTTCTTCTCTTTCACTTGTTAGTAAGATGAAGATCTCCCTCCGACTTTTCGGGAGTAAAGGAAGTGACCAGAGCGAAATTTCCCTTTCCGGCACAAGGCATAGTGAGCGGAGCTGATAGAGATGATGGGGTCGGGGAAGGCCAGTAAATGACGTTCGACGAGGCAATCAAAGCGATGCCGGAAATGGGCCCACGAACCGGTGGAACGTGCACGGTCTCGCGAATCGCGATGAAAGATGAAGCTGAGCTGGAAAAGTTAAGCATTCGATAAGTGTCGATAAGTGATCGATAAAGTGTCAGACAAAGTGCGCACGACGTTTATGGACTAAATCGCAGGGAAATTCTTATGTAATGTTGAACACAATGTAATCAAACTATGACTGAAAAAAATAATTAAAATAACAGTTTACTAAACATTCTAGTTGTTTTTTTTTTCAGAACAAAGAACTCACAGATAACTTCTAAATTGTCACCACTATCCTCAAAACAATGGCCAGATTTTTCCATCTGGAAACCATAAGTTTCGATAATGATGTCACACGCAGCATAAAACCGAATCGTCCTTTCTGGCCAAGCCAATCAAAAGCAATTGACAGCCGAAAACGGTTTGTCATCATTGGATGGCTTTATTATACGAAAAAGGGATCTTTAGCGTGGGTTCCCATGAAAACATGTTCATTCTTTCTTATGTAAGGGGTCTTTTGTCCTTTCTAATGACGTCAATATCCAATCACCAGTTTAATATCATTTTGACAAACTTTATAGTTCTGTTAACATTCCCACCATATTTAAAGCGGAATGTGTGCGCTTGAATTATAATGAGGTTTAATGTTTCAAAAAAATCCCAATTAATTAGTGTGATTAAGCATAAAACATTTGAAATTATGATGTTTGCCAACAGTTAAGCCAGATGAACAAATACACCCTCCTCGTCAAACCTGCGGAGAGCTGCTCACAACGATAAACAAATGATTATGCAGCCATATTGGTTTGCGAGGTATGTGCGCATTTGCAGACCATAATGTGTGCAATCTAGTGTAATTGCGTTAGCATTAATCACCCATTTCAGGCTGGGTGGGTACATAAATCGAATACTCACCATGAAATACCCTTAAAATATACACTCCCCTACTAATACACACACACAAACACTTATGAGTACAAACGCATCATCGGTCAATAACAATTAATTCACACAAATTACAAAATGAATCATCGAGTTGTGACCTCAAACAGAAATTACGAACACTAAAACACCCACTCACACAAACAAATTCGCACACATGCTTGTCAAAGAATGCTAAAGTGTGGGTGAGTGTGTGTGTGTGGGTCTATAAATTACCATTATCTGATGACAAATGAATAAATAATTGCGGCGCAAGAGTCGATAGCACAAGACCCACAAAGATGAATGGTATGCTAACAACAGCATCGACACGTGGCGGGCTTTGAGTGTGTTTGATCATAATTAAAAAAAAAAGTATCATGGCGGCAAATTTACGGACAGGTCGTCAATGTCGTTCTGAAGTGGATTTAATCAATCATGAGTTTAATATTTCAAATTGTTGAAAACAAAACAAGAATCTTATAAAATAATTTAAGTTTAAACAATTTCATAGTATTTAAAGTTAAAAAAAAAACAATTCTAAATCAGAATGCAAAATTTTCAAGCTCTCAAACTGCTTGTCAATCAAAAGTTGCCTCCAGATATCGTTTCAAACAGATTCTCCTTCTAAAAAAAGAGGAAACTAGTGCATACCGGATTTCCTTGTTTAAATGAACATCCGCTCCCTTTTTGGGACTTTTCGCCAAAAGTATCACCATTAGCGTGGTTCACGTTTCTATGAAAAAGACAAAAGTTGTTATTTTGTCTTGCATCAACCGGAATTTCGTTCTTTTACGTCCCCAGAAGATGGTGGCTGGCCCCTTCAAAAGCCATCATCTAAAAGTATCTGTATCTTTAAAGGGTCACTTCCTAGCATGTTGGTATGTTGTACAAAGTTGTTCCCCAGTTCAAAACCTATCTCCTACTATAAGAATCAAGTCATTTCATCGATTTATAAAAAAAATCCTAATACAATGTAAAAAAAGATAGTTTCCCATGGAAAATAAATCAAAATCCCATATAAATTTCAAATTAAAACTGGAGCTCCTAGACCTTACCAAATGGGCTCAAATTTTCAGGAGTGCCACCATCTTCTGGGGACATAAAAGAACGAAATTCCGGTTGATGCAAGACAAAATAACAACTTTTGTCTTTTTCATAGAAACGTGAACCACGCTAATCACCATCGGATGCAATCCGACCATTGTGTAAGGGGATGTTGCACAGTGAAAAAAGCTATTCGTTTTTTTTACAAAAATTGAAAACTTGCTTCGCAATCAATCACTTTTACATCTTATTTCTTAAATATGATCCTGTGAAAAAATATGTAATTTTTCTAATGTGACCAAAATCTACAACAAAAGGCACACAAAAATCAAAGCATAACAAGAGGCATCAGCAAAAAAGTGCACAACAGCGCCGTATGATGTAATGGATTTTTGACAACCTGCCAACGCTATAATGCATGCTCGTTTCGACAGAGAGGAACTGCCGTCTGGGCTGGAAAACTTCCGGTAGAAGGGAGGACCAAACGGCAATCAGCACCTCAGCTGTTTTGCTGACCATGAATCAGCGATGAAAATTGACAAGCTAGGTTCAGTTGAGTTTAAGTTCTGTAATGGAATTCAACTTGCGAAACTCATGTGTTTATGCCATAAGAAGTTTATAAAAACGCTAAGCATTTAAAACTTTCTAAAATTTCAAAAACAATCATTCAAATTCCAATCAGTCAAACAAATAAGCACAACTTAAAAGAAACCTAAAGCTCTTCTTTCTAGCATAGCTAATTTTGTATGATTCTAATTTAAAGACTAAAGTAATTGTAAAAAAAAAATCTGGAAATTACATCCATTTTCATAATTAAATTAAGGTTTGCAAATGATTCTATTTAATTATTGATACAAGATTTAATATTTTTTGCATTGTATTTTGTACAGCAATCAAATGAATTTGAAGCAAATCCAAAATCATAAGTGCATAATGGCAAATTAAATTTTATTTTAGGTTTTTTTTTCATATAATTCAAAGGAGGTGCGCGATACTTCTTGGATCTTTACCTAAAACTATGCTTTGTGAATAATCGTGCGCCTCCATCAAAATATATGGTAAAACTAAAATTGGAAAAAAATCTAAAAACTCTAGGTAAAATAATGTCTAGGTCACGAATATTTGAAATGGACAAAATAATCTCCTTGAGCCATGACGTTTATATTATGATGAGTTTAGTATTGTACAAATAAAAAAAGGGGGGGGGGGGAGCAAAAATCTAATTTTAAATTTCAAGCCTGATTTAGCAAGTATCATAAAATGCTTTACATTCTTAATCTATTTTAAAGTGTCACGTTTTTTTTCTGATACGTGCTCTCAAAATTCATTACTAATCAAAAGCTTTGAAACAATTCATTCTGAATAATTTACAATTGGTCTTCTTTTGGCAGTATTTACAAGAAAATTTAAAAAGTTGTTTTTATCAATAATTATAATTACGGTCCTTTTGAAAACTAATCCGAGAAATAAACGATATAAATTGTGTTTGTTTAACCATGTTTGCAAAAAATATCTTATTTGGTTATAATGAATTATTTTTGTAAATTCTCTCAGTTTCTTACAAGTTTAAGTTGAATTTCCGGGATTTTTTTCAAAAATTTAAAAAAGAACACTTTCATTCTATAACTTCTGTAATATTAGATTTGCTTAAGGTCGTACGGAGACCTTTATCAAAAAATCTGTAAAGTACTTTTCGATTGCAAATTCAATTTTGCATTAAAAAATAATGTCAAATATGTTTTTGTATGAAACATCGATTTTTTTCCAAAAATCACTATTTTTTCAAAAAATCATAACACGGTGGCAGATTTTTTGACCATGTTTCTCTATGGCTCAAAAGTTGCGGATTTTTGTCCCCTAAACATATCAAAAAATCTCGAAAATCAAAAAAATACATATTTTGGGAAAATGAGTTTTAGTGAAAAAAAAAGTTGATGAAAAAATATGCAATTGTTTTTCCCGTGCACCTATTTTTTTCTCAAAAGTCCTCAACAATACCTACAACTTTGCCCAAGACACCAAATTGATCAGAAAATTCACTCAAAAGTTACAGTTGTTTGAATATTTACATACAATTTTTGTATGGACAGCAGCCAAAATTGTATGGCAACATGTACGAACGAACCAATGATGCAAAATGGCTTCTTTGGTCATAGAGATGCTTCCAAGATTTTTTTCCCGAAAGTCTTAAAAGTGATACATGGAAAACTGCACTAAACGACATCCTGTTCTCATATAAAAATCTTGAAAGAACAGTCGCTCAATGAATAATACCTGTTATTTGCAAATTACATTCGTTCCATCCATCACAAGAGATCACAGAAACGTGACTTCGTTGCCAACACAAGAGAAACAACACCAAGTTGTAAACTGTTCTATTTTTCAAAAACATTGAAAGCTGACCTGTTCGTTTTCCAGCGATATGCCAGTGTGGTTGCTACGTGATTGGAAAGTCGTAGTTTGTCAGTCAGCTCCTTTATAGAAAAATCGCTTCGTAGCTGCTCCTGACGTTATCAATTACAGAGCTCGATAGGCAGAGGAGCAGTCCACGGAGCAGTCACAAATGTATCCAATGGATACAAATCATCTTCCTGCAGTGCAAAGTTGCGTAACACAATGTCACTCTTTTTCAAAGGCCGTTTGATTCTTCGAGAAATGCATACCTTTTGAAAAGAAAAAGAAATCGAGGATGGGAATCCTACATAATCCATTTCGTTTTCAGCTCATCCAACTCATCCAAAGCCGGTAATCAATACTCGGAAAATTGTGCAGCAGAATTCTTCGATGATGTGCCCACTTCCGGTGCACTCGCCGTTGTGCATTAAAGATGAGACTCTTACGTCGCATATGCCCTCCGTTTAATGGGAAATCGATTTGTGCTCATCCCTCTGCTTTGCATACATCCAGGAGGCAAAGCTTTGTACGAAGGAATCTGGAACAGTCGTGATCAAAGCGAGTGTCGTGAACAATAGTGACACCACGTTGCTGGACGTCACTGTATTGCACACACACGTGTCACTAGTGGGAAGAGCGGGGGAATCGTGCTGGTGGCCGCCCAACGTCACCGTCAGTCCTTTGGTTTTCCAAAGTTCTTCACATGACAACGAGTGGGAGGTGGAGCCGGAGGTGGTCTGTTTTGAAACGCAATTAGTCTAGCTGGCAGCAACAGAAGCAGGCCGCCTGTATGGAAATGAAGAGGCGTAGTTTCTTATGCAGAAGCTTTGTGGCCACTACTAAACTTGATGGCACGCTATTACTATGGTGGTTTCTGGTGGGACACGGATAGTCAATGACCTGGGTTTAAAATAGGCTCGACACTGGCTGATGTGGTGATGTAGGCTATTATTGAATTGACCTCAGGGAATCAGCTTACCTTGACTTGTTTTGACGCAGGAATGGAACGACTTCTGCATCATTCTTCGCCAACTCACATAGCAGTTGCCCCGACACCTCTTCGATTTCCGCGAAACTTTGCACTAAGGGATAACTTTCGATATCTCGTGATGGTGGAGCGATACGACCCCTTTCATTTTTCTGGATTTTTACTAAGACACGTTTTTGAGGAATTTGTAGCTGGAAACCGCGAATAGATAGAAATTTGGTGTCAAAGGGACTTTTGTGTGTTTTTGGATACACGACATCAAGGGGTTTCCAGCATCAAGGATTACTGACCAATCTAAATGGAATTACCAGGATTACTGGCAATATGTCATGAATTACTTTGATTTCCCAGAATTACTTGGGATTTCCAGAAACCACGCAGAATTGCTCAAATTTATAAAAATAACTTGGAATTACTGCATATTGAGAATTGGATCGAATGACAGCTGTCAAACGCACAAAACCACGTGCTTGACAATAGTACGTCCATCCCGGGGATTCCCGGCACAAAATTCCCGGGATTTTTATATGTTGTACAGGGATTTCCCGGAATTAATTAATTAAATTACATTAGTATTACAATTAATAAGTTTAAGCTTTTCTAAAATTTTACATAAATTTTTAATACTTTATTTGTAGTCATTTTTGTTTTTTAGACATCTTTAACCAACTTTTAAGCTGTTTTAGTCATATCATACAGAAATAAATAAAAAATAAATATTTATAAGATACTTATTTAAAACAAAAAAAATTGTTTAAGCTATCTAAAAACTGCTATCCTTGTGGAGATTGATATAAATAGTATTGAGCTAATTCTATAAATTCAAAGCTTGAAAAACATAACAAATATGAAGAAAACAAAGATTTTATGACCTTTTCAAAAACTAAAAACTTCCCGAGAATAAATAAATAATTTTCCCGTTTTCCGGGAAACTCAAAACCTGGAAAATTAGACGTCCTGCTTAGAAATCATCGAACAATTGGGTAAATATCAACATTATTTTGACAACTGATTTTGGCGTTTGAGTGCATTTAAAATTCAAAGCACAACAAAGAACAAAAAAAACTTTAAAACTATCTAAAAGTGCTAGCCTTGTTTAGATTGATTTTTAAAGAACGTTTTCAAAAATTTCCCGGGATAAAAATATATTTTCGGTTTTCCGGTAAACTCAAAACCCGGGAAAATTGGACGACCTACTTGGAAATCATCGAATAATGTGGTAAACATCAACATCCGTTTGACAACTGATTTTGACGTTTGAGTGTTTTTCATCCGAATACATTTCAATTAGAGAGCATCCAAATTTGCGGACATTCCGAATCCGCTCTGTACTTCTTACAACCATAAAAGGCATCAAGGAAAAGCATAATGCATTCTGCCGATTTACCTTTAAAGAATTACTACCTAGTGAATTAATGGGAAATACACGAATAACTGAGTAACTATGGAATTACTCGAATTACTACGGAATTACTAGGTAATTCCAGAATTACAGGAATTACTGCAGAATTGCGGAGGAATTCTGGATTTACTGAATTACTTACTCAAAATCCGAATGATCCCGTATTAGCTGTAACTTTGGTTTCTTACATGAAAATTAATAGCCAATAAATAGAATCAAAAAAGGTTTATCGAAATTATCTTTTTAACAGTTATTTTTTATTATTTTCTGAAGTATGTTTTCACAAACAAGAATCATGGAATTACCAGTATTACTGGGATTATTAGGAATTACCAGGATTACTCTGGAATTACTCAGTAAATCCGGAATTACAGAATTACTTGCTCAAATTCCAAGTAATTCCGGATTAGTGACCAGTCTGACACGATGCTGGAAACCCCTTGCACGACATAATGGCGTACTCAAAAAAAAATCAAATATTTTTTTCATGAAAAAAAATAATCCCGTTACTCAACTGTCAAGAATCACAAAACATATATTTTTTTGGGAAATTTATTGTACTTTTCAAAGCTTCAATATCAAAAAGTAACTTTCCATTACTAACTGTTTTTTTTTTGATAACGTGATTTTTTTGTAACATTACAGGTTACTACCAAAAGTGTATCAATGTTCTACAAAGTAGAAGAAAAATCAAAACTACAAATTTTCATGTATAAACGTGAGAAGTTGGCAAGTGTTCTTCACGAGCTGTCGAAATTTTACGAAAAAGATTTTTGGAAAAGTAAAATTCAGTCTGTAAAAAAGGATATTTTTCAGAAAAAATGTTTATTTTTGAAAAAAAAAATTAAATGAGACGACCGATTTGAAAGTACGCTGGATAAAAATCATGCCCAATTTTACATAAAAGTTCCTTTAACACCACTTTTCTACAAAGAAATATGCAATCAGCTAGTGTATTTTTTGTTAAGGGGTTTTAACCCCAACATGTAAATCAGCAAAAAAAAAGCCAAAGATTGGTTTGAGCACAAACTTAAACTTGTTTAAAATCAGTTTTCAGAACATTAAAGTATACATTTTCTAATATTAACAAAACTAATTTGAAGACATTTGGTTGTATCATTGCCAAGATATAGCTAAATCGGCTCAAAATTTTGGTGAAGACTCGTTTAACCGGTCCCGGGTGCATGACAAAGGCCGACTTTTAAAAAGTTTATTTAAAAAAACCATAAAAATATTTTTAAGTTTTTCATATAAATAGAAAATCAAAAGTTTTTGATTTCTGTATTTTTGAAAAATGCAGAATTTCAAAATCGGGCTTCGTCATGCACACGGGATATGTCTTGCGAGTCTTCTCCCCAAATTATAGCCAATTTGGTCTATCCCATCTCGAGATATCGTGGCACCCCTAAATCAACTCGGTCTTCAGAGAAAAACGCTCGCAACGTTTGACAGTTCGCTTTGCGCATGGCAAAATTTTCAGATTAAATCGTCTGCTTTAATCATAAAATATCTTCATGAAACATTCAAGAGTGATTCTAAATCACCATATAAGTTGATTTAATAAATATTCAGTAATATGAAATTATGTGATGTGATGTGACATGTATGTTACCCCTTAATTTCATGTTTTTGGAAATTATTCACATCTTTTTTTTTATTGAAATGAGTAAGATTTTTGGGAATGACTCTACGATTTTTAATGTTTTCATTTCTGATTTCAAGGCAGACCGTTTTTGTTTTTCGAAGAAACTTAATATTTTAAAATGATTAATAGGGGAGTTGTACCACTTTCAATTAAGAAACAGAAAAAATAAAATCGATCTCAATTTTTGTTACAAAAAAATGTTTTTTATATCAAAAACTAGCCCGGTTATTTTTTTTCTGAATTGAACACCAAAAGATTAAAAATAATTTTTGAAAAAAACTTACAGGTCCACAAAAGGTAAATATCAAATCATGTTATAACGTAATTCAACATTATTTGACAAAAAAAGTAACTTTTAATGAGATAAAAAAAAACTAGAGATGAGATTAAAATCAGGTAATAAAACTTATTTTTCGATTATTAGAGGTTTTCGGAAAAAAAAACACATGCGCAGGTCTCAAAATAATGTAAAATCAAATTTGCGATCAAAAAATGCTTTATAGATTATTTATTGAGTGCACCGTTAACCAGTTTAATTTTAACTGAAAAGTTCTATTTCGTTTTTTTTAAATAGTGTTGAAAATTGTCCTTTTCTGCAAATATCTTTTTCAAAATCAAATCAAAAATCAAATTATTCGCTCTACAGCATTGCCTTGGCGTTCTCGATTGCGAGATTCCTACTCGAAACTAAGTGTCCGAAGGCTTGATTGTTGAGGCAATTGCAAACCTCTTTTTACATCTTAGCATCCATCCACCCCGGGATTCGAACTGACGACCTTTGGATTGTTAGTCCAACTGCCTACCAGCGACTCCACCGAGGCAGGACCCAGGGAGACGACTCCTACACCTGGACTGAGCTAACGACCTAACCTTTTGGTTAGTCCGGGGCCAACATTTACTTCCCGTCCGACGGAAGGCGTGATCAGACAAATCTCGTCTCGAAAAATGCCACCGGGACCGTCTGGGATCGAACCCAGGCCGACTGGGTGAGAGGCAATCACGCTTACCCCTACACCACGGTTCAAAAAGTTCAGAAAATAACCAATAAAATTGCCTAAAAGACATTGAAAATAGGACCTCTAATTGCAGAAATAAAGCGAATAAATGAAAAAGAAACACATTTTCTAATGCCTACATCAAAGAAATTAATGATCCAATTTTCAATGTTAAAAATAAAACACTTGTGAAATTTATGATTTTTTTCGAAAAAAATATTCCGATTTGGACAAAACTTGGAGGGAACGTTCATCTATTGATAGTTAACATAAATCCTAAGTTTGATGCTGATTGGAACATCCCTCTATTTTAAGCACCGCCCTTTTTTGACGATTTAAAAAAAAACTTATTTTTCTTTTAATCATAACTTTGCAAATATTTAAGCAAAAGACTTTCTACAGGTTGCATTTCATAAAAAGTTGTCCGCAGAATGCCCACTTTTATAATAATTTAACGTTTTAAGAATTAAAATTCAGTTTTGACCAATTCCTTATATTTTAATTTGTTTTATTTTATCACCATCGTGTTCCCAGGTCAATTTTACATAGTAATCAATGTAGATCTCAAACTAAAATGAACTATTGAGAAAATATAGCGATTTTACAGAAAATAGTTTGATTTTACGCAGCACGCTGTCCTATGAATTCATAGAGCAATTCCAGCTCAAATCAGGAATTTTTCTGGTACTTTTGTACCCGACCCTCTCCGATTTCAATGAAACTTTTTAGACATGTTATCCTAGGCCTATATAAGCCATTTTTGTGTATATGGAGCCAATTGCACTCGATAATGACATTTGAGAAGGGTGTAAGGGTTTTAAATATTTTTGTATTTTGTAAATTAAATATTGCTGTATCTCGAAACCGTTGCATCGTATCAAAAAGTGGTCAAGGACAAACTTGTAGGAAATTTGACGGGCTTTCCGAAAAAAATACACTGAAAGAAAAATACACGCCATTTCTATGAGATTTTTTGATTTTTAAGTTTAAAAGTGAAATTTTAAGGTGATGTCACGATTTTTTTTCGCTCAAAATTTTTGTGGAAATAGCCTTAGATGTATCAAAAAGACTCACGAAAAATGCAGGATGGTATATCTCTCCTAAAAAAAATACAAAAATCATTTACTAAACCTGTTTTTTTGAAAAGTTGGAAAAGTTTGAAAAGTTTGAATTGGATGTATGGGCTTACAGATATAAGCATAATTACATTGCTCTTAACTAAAAATAGTATATTTTTTTCAGTGTGGTAGAAACCTGGATAGTAAATGAGCTTACGTAAATATTAGAAAGAGTCAAATTGAAAAGCTGTCAAAGGCAAACTTATGGGAAATCGGACGAGCTTTCCGGTAAAAATATTTTCGAGACTGAAAAAACAAGTCTGTCATATAGAAATTGCCAAAAACCACCAAAAAACCCATTTTTTCAACATTTTTATTTTTGAAATCGCTGTATCTTCCCAAGGATTGGACATAGGACAATGATCAATATGGAGACTTTTATGTAAAATTGTCTGGGGAATCGATTCCCACTATGGGTTTTTGAAAATTTTGACGTTTAGACCACTTTTCAAAAAAACAGGTTTAGTAAATGATTTTTGTATTTTTTTAGGAGAGATATACCATCCTGCATTTTTCGTGAGTCTTTTTGATACATCTAAGGCTATTTCCACAAAAATTTTGAACGAAAAAAAAATCGTGACATCACCTTAAAATTTCACTTTTAAACTTAAAAATCAAAAAATCTCATAGAAATGGCGTGTATTTTTCTTTCAGTGTATTTTTTTCGGAAAGCCCGTCAAATTTCCTACAAGTTTGTCTTTGACCACTTTTTGATACGATGCAACGGTTTCGAGATACAGCAATATTTAATTTACAAAATACAAAAATATTTAAAACCCTTACACCCTTCTCAAATGTTATTATCGAGTGCAACTGGCTCCATATACACAAAAATGACTTATGTAGGCCTAGGATAACATGTCTAAAAAGTTTCATTGAAATCGGAGAGGGTCGGGTACAAAAGTACCAGAAAAATTCCTGATTTGAGCTGGAATTGCTCCATATCCGAATTAAGTTTCTCAAATATAAAAACCGAACTATGCAGGATTCATCCCTTTTTGTTGAAAAGTACACCAAGTACTTCCGAGTGCTGCGTTAAATCAAACTTTTTTCAGTAAAATCGCTATATCTTGCCAATAGTTCATTTTATTTTGAGGTTTACATTAATTATTATGTAAAATTGTCCGGAGAACACGATGTTGATAAAATAAAACAAATAAAAATATAAGGAATTGGTCAAAACTGAATATTAATGCATAAAACGTTAAAATATAATATAAGTGGGCATTTAAGGGTTGAAATTTTATTTATATAGAATTTTCGGACAATTTTCTATCAAATGCAACCAGTTGAAGAGCTTTTGCATAAATATTAGCAAAGTTATGATTAAAAGAATAAAAGGTTTTTTAGAAAATCGTCGAAAAGAGGGCGGTGCCAAAAATAGAGGGATGGTCCAATCAGCACCAAACTTGGGATTTCTGTTAACTATCAATAGATGAGCGTTCTCTCCAAGTTTGGTCCAAATCGGTGAAGGTCGAGTCCAAAAGTGTACTCAGTTGACTTGGAATGACCCACATGACTTTGAAAGTGATAAAAATATGAACTTCTTTTTTCATTTTCCAAAATTTGTTTGGAAGATCTTTTGAAAAACTTCAAATTTTCAAACATGATTCTTTTTGGCACGTCCAACTTCAACTTGAAACATCTTCGAGCGTCCTCCTTGCTGCAAAAGTGTCCAAACCCACGTGCCCTCTCACCTTTCAGTCTGCAGAAGAAAAAAAAGTCCACCCTCCAGACCTGTTGTCTGCGCGCCGTCAGGTCATTTGTTTACAACAACGGTCGTCGGTGGCATCTGGTGTCACGAAATTGGACGGATTTTTATGGCTTATGGCCGACGACAACCAGCAGCAGAACCTCTTAGCTTCTTCTTGAGGTGGGAGGAAGCATCACCTTAAGCAGTACACCCACAGCAGCTTCCCAGAAGGGGCTCTAATTGGGGGTAATTTTTCTTGGCCAATTAGCAGGTGCTGGGTACCATCCCCGAGGGGACATGTTCCAACAACATTTCGTGGAGCTTCCAAAGATTACCCGAGTATTTTATCCGTGCGTCTGGGAAAGTTGTTTTTTTTTATCCTCGTGGGAAATACAAGAATGTGGTATCAACTTAATAATAAAAGCGTTAAGAACTCCAAACCGATGTTAAATTGACAAGACAGGTTGCTGACAGGTGTAAAAAGGTCATCAGTAGAAATTATTTAAATCCCGCAAAATGTATGTCCTCAAGCTAGTTAGTACGACGATTTCAACACGGATGTTGAAAATAAATTCTTTCGCACTTCCTGTCCCTTTGAGGTGACAACGAAATTTATGTACTGCACCAGCCCTCAATTTCCACACGCACACATGCGTTTCCTGTCAGCCGGAAAAGCCGCCCTGAAAAGCACGCACCGTTCGACGACGGAAGGGATTGTGCAAATATTTATACGAACATTTTTTTTCCCTCCCTGCAGCGTCGGTGGCCTGCATCGCAGGAGTTGACTTTGTTGTGTTGACTGCGTGTGGTGTACCAAAACGAGCAAGCGACTTTTCCCACCACGTGGGCACGTGTGTGTGTGCGACTACCACGTGTCCTCGATGGCAATGTTGGTATATTTTGAGCTGAGGAAAAAATATCTACAAACTTCCTCTTTTGAGATGCGAAACGCATGCCGTCAACCTTCATCAAACTTTGTTGAAAATAAGTGATGTTGTTGTTGAAGCTTCACTAAAACAATCAAAACAACTTCAGTTATGAATTATTTCTCAGATTTTTGCATAAATTGTTTGGTTTTCAAACCCTTTACGCACTTTTAATATAAAATTATTAGGACATTGTATGGGAAAAATAAAAAAAATGTATGGATCACCCAATTTTCTTACGGTTTAATCTGCACAGTCCCAAGTTACATTTAGGCTTTATCAAAGCTGTCGAAACCGCTATAAAACCTATCAGCCAAATCCAACATTAAAACCACATAGTCGTAACAAATTCCCCAGAACCTCGATAAACCCCACTTAAAACCTAAAAGGACCTAGGCAAAAGGTTGTTAATCGCTTGGAATCAATACAAAAACTGATTTGATCAGGTGTGTATTATCTTCAAACGATAGGTTTTTGTCCACAGATTAAGATGCACTATCAATATTGGACCAAAATTTAAGTTTTTGGGCTCTCCCAGGCGGATTTGAGTCGAAAAAATCGCATTTTTTCGAAATTTTTTTCAGAAATGTTCATTAAATTTAGGGTAGCCTATTTTTCTCAGTAAAACCAATACATGCAGCTTGTAGGAAATTCCATGGCAAACATTTTTCCCTCTGAGAAAATGCATTTTCGACACTCCAGAGCTGAGATATTTGAGTTTTAGTGAGGAAAAAAGTGCCAATTTTCTAAATTTCTCAGAATTCAGAAGCAAGGCCTACTAATTACACGATGTAGCAAGCATATGTATCAAAGGTCAGAGTATGCTTTTTTATGGTAATTTTGGCCGCTGAATCCGAATCTGCCTCTTAAACACGCAAATAACATTCCAAAAGGGTGTAGCTCCAAAACATCACTGCTTACACGAAATCCCGGGAAATCGTCCATTTTTGGACCTCTCGATTCCCGGGAAATTCGGTCGAGACTCCCGGGAATTTTCATACTTATAAATTTCGAAGCAAAACTATATAAACTATTCAGATTTTTTTTTGAAAAATTCTAAATTGTTAAGAATATTGGAAGTTCAATGTTAGATGTCCAAGTTCAAATAAACCAATGCTTCTCTGATCTTCTTATTCAAAAAGTTTTGAATTTGACTTGTCGATAATTCCAATAACTATAATTGAGAGAAGCAAAAAAAAAAGGATTTGGACCCCAGAATTTATCTTGAAGCATACTTAGCAGTTACACCCCAGAAATGAAATCCAAAGTTTTTTTTTTAATTATTTTTAATTTATTATTTCTAAAAAGGAAAAGCTTTTTCAAAAAATGTTCAATTTCCATAACCTCTCTCGAGCATAGCAGTCCTCATAATCTGTCCCTAGGGTAATTTCGCTGTATCAAGGTAATTTCCTTTTTTGATGTCAAAAAGTCATTTTGTATTCACGTCACCTCAATATTCAATTATATTTTGTTAAAAAAACAATCTATCAATCTTTGTAATGTTTACGGTCCACCAATTGTGAACATTCGGATTTTCTTGATAACTGTAAATATTTTTTCAATTAATATTTACAGTTGACCTTTAAAAGGAAAAAACAAGTTAAAATTGTTGTTTTAAGTAGTTGTTTATCATATTGCAAATATTCCGGTACTATAAAATTATATATCAGTTATTTTTTTTACTTCACAAAAGTCTAATTAGTAGTTAATGCAACCAGCTTGTGAAAGTTTTCTAAAATCACTCAGTGTGAATAAAGATTCGTTAACATTTTAAACTACAACTTTGAGTCCCAAATAGCACAAGAAACGATCTTGTATTTGCAGACCCAGAAACAAAATATCAAAAGGTAGAAATCGTTCCTAAGATAAAAAGAATACTGAAGTTAACGTTCCATAGAATAAGTATGATTAAATGTAACTAAATTGATTGAAAAGAAACAATATTATTACATTTCCTTTAAAATTATTGCCACTATTGGCATAGAAAAAAAAACACTCCCGGGAATTCCCGGGAAATGGCCAAATTCAACTCTCGATTCCCGGGAAATTGAAAATCTCGAGAATCGTCACCCTCTAGTTGGGAGGTAAGCTTATTCAGTTTTGGTCTTTAATGTGCCACAGGGAATTTATGTTTGACAAAGTTTTGTTGCTTGGTTATAAATCGGATTAATTTGAATTAATCATTTCAATTCTGCTGTATTAATTTTTTTAAGTTATCTATCGTCATAAGAGTAATTTTCAGTCCAGAAACTCAAAGATAAAAACATGAAATTAGAGATGAAGAAGCTTTTAAAAGTTTTCCCTCAGGCTACTCAAACTTCATTCAAGCACTGTGTAGGTGGATGTTAAAAAATATGCTAATTTTGGGTCATCCATCTTCTGCACCATGACTGGAGAGTGCTATCAAGATTCTACCTCTTTCGGAGGCCAGTAACGCGTAAGATTTAGCGTGGCACTCTTAAGTTTTATTAAGAGCGAACAAAAACCACCATTAAATTTCCCCACTCCTCAAAAAAAAAACCTCAATCAAATTTATGAATGTGCGCTCTAGTTCGGAAAACAAGCACCCAAAGTTGCTTTTCCTTCAACCGACTTTATCTTAATTTAAAACCTCCAACTTCCGTGTTTCCGACAAAAGCTTTTGCTCTGGCCACATCATCTATCTCGCGCGCTCGCTCTCTCACTCTCTCTAGAGGCCAGCGGAGGGCCCTCCCTGTTGTCGTGTCAAAAACGTTGCCCACGATAACGACCAATTTACGACCCCCCGGGCTATAGGAGACGGGACCGTGCCCGGGCTGTCAGGCTACTTTGGCGAAACAGTGCCAATCTTCACGAAACAAGTCCTAATTTACGCGGTCCCCCGTTACTACCTGGAGCGGCAGCTCTGGGCGTGGGCGGTGGAGGAAATGGATATTTCTGAAAAAAGACTTTAAATCTTTGAATCTTTGAATCTTTGAATCTTTGAATCTTTGAATCTTTGAATCTTTGAATCTTTGAATCTTTGAATCTTTGAATCTTTGAATCTTTGAATTTTTGAATCTTTGAATCTTTGAATCTTTGAATCTTTGAATCTTTGAATCTTTGAATCTTTGAATCTTTGAATCTTTGAATCTTTGAATCTTTGAATCTTTGAATCTTTGAATCTTTGAATCTTTGAATCTTTGAATCTTTGAATCTTTGAATCTTTGTATCTTTGAATCTTTGAATCTTTGAATCTTTGAATCTTTGAATCTTTGAATCTTTGAATCTTTGAATCTTTGAATCTTTGAATCTTTGAATCTTTGAATCTTTGAATCTTTGAATCTTTGAATCTTTGAATCTTTGAATCTTTGAATCTTTGAATCTTTGAATCTTTGAATCTTTGAATCTTTGAATCTTTGAATCTTTGAATCTTTGAATCTTTGAATCTTTGAATCTTTGAATCTTTGAATCTTTGAATCTTTGAATCTTTGAATCTTTGAATCTTTGAATCTTTGAATCTTTGAATCTTTGAATCTTTGAATCTTTGAATCTTTGAATCTTTGAATCTTTGAATCTTTGAATCTTTGAATCTTCGAATCTTTGAATCTTTGAATCTTTGAATCTTTGAATCTTTGAATCTTTGAATCTTGAATCATTGAATCTTTGAATCTTTGAATCTTTGAATCTTTGAATCTTTGAATCTTTGAATATTTGAATCTTTGAATCTTTGAATCTTTGAATCTTTGAATCTTTGAATCTTTGAATCTTTGAATCTTTGAATCTTTGAATCTTTGAATCTTTGAATTTTTGAATCTTTGAATCTTTGAATCTTTGAATCTTTGAATCTTTGAATCTTTGAATCTTTGAATCTTTGAATCTTTGAATCTTTGAATCTTTGAATCTTTGAATCTTTGAATCTTTGAATCTTTGAATCTTTGAATCTTTGAATCTTTGAATCTTTGAATCTTTGAATCTTTGAATCTTTGAATCTTTGAATCTTTGAATCTTTGAATCTTTGAATCTTTGAATCTTTGAATCTTTGAATCTTTGAATCTTTGAATCTTTGAATCTTTGAATCTTTGAATCTTTGAATCTTTGAATCTTTGAATCTATGAATTTGAAAATCTTTAAAATCTTTATAATCTTTTTTTTTTGCTGCCATTGCCATTGGGTTAAGTTCACTGCGACCACCTGAGAAGGCTATCTTTTGTGATGTACCCTGGTTACTGTCCATACTACAAATTACTCGTATCCATTGGATCGGAAGACGAGGGGTTATTTTGCAGACATGGTTTATCCCAATTCGGCGCAATACAGTCGATGAACTGTAAGACCTTCTTGGGATGGGTTTGGTGCCATACATCGTACGGCGTAAGGTGCGATCCAAAGAACAGCAGCCTTCGAGACACAAGTGCTCCGCAGAAGCAAAGTAAATGTGCCGAGCTTTCCAGTTCAGTTAAACAAAAACGACAGAGGTTCTAAGGCCACCTGCCGATTTTCTGCAGGTGATAGCTGGCTGGACAATGCCCTGTATTCGTAGTTCCTACGGTTTAAGGCAAGAAGTTTCTTGACAATTGAAGGACTTGGAGTGATAAATGACATGGCGGGCGCCGTTGGTGGCCAACGACTGTTTCCTATTCGCACCGGCTCTAGTTATGATGATCGTGGTGTTTTATCTTTTCAGCGCATTCATGCATGCTGTTGATAAGGGAAACATCATTTGATCGTTGAAGCGTGTGACCGGTTGTGCTGATGGGATATTATGGTCCTGTTCAGCAACGGAGAAGGACAACCATGGATGGTCTCTCATGCTCATGCTCATGCTCAATTGAAGGACTTGGAGTGATAAAAGTTTTAGCTTGTCTCAATCCTCGCAGCTCGCGATCGATTGAGGCGATTTACGATTGTCCCCAATTAGGAATTCTTGCCTCACGGCACTTTTTGAGATTCCAAGGAAATCTCTTAAAGTTTCTTTTAATCTTTTCGAAACATCTTGAATCTTCTTGTTTCGTCTTCCTGAATCCTTTTGAATCTTCTTCTTTAATTTGAATTTTCTTTAATCAAAGCAATCATTTTGAATCTACATGAATCTTCTTAAATATTCTTAACTCTTTTAAATTTTCTTAATTCTTCTTGAATTCTCTAGATACTTTATAAATATTTTGAAACATGTTTACATTTTCTTTTAACTTCTTGAACTATCTTGAATATTTCTTTATCTTTTTCAAATCTTCTTAATTTGTTTTCGAGAAAAAATAAAATGAATAATCAAAATATATTTTATTAAAACTTAGTTGCCACTGTCTAAAATATATAACACATAACACATATTTCAAAATTTTACGAAATCGGCCGATTTCGACCATTTTTAATATTTGATTTATTTTTATTTGGCTCAAACTTTGGGGACAAACATTTCAAAATATCCAAACATTCAATATTACGACACCCATTGAAAATGTATGCTTTGATTTCAAAATTTTCCATTTTTTATTTTTCGAAAAGATCGTGTAAAATACAATGGTTGCTGTTTGCATTGTTTTATTTCAACTTTGAAAATTAGACCATTAGTTGCTGAGATATTGGCATTAGAAAATGAGGGGTTTTTTTTAATCTTAATATTCTTGTTTCTTTTTCTTTTATTAGCTGTACTTCAGCAACCAAAGGCGGACAGTGGACACCATTTAAAAAAAATTAAAAGCGGGAAATTATTAGTAAAACTTTAAATTAGGCTTTATTTAAATTCGGTGCACTTAATCAAAAAGTGTTTTTCAATCGTAAATTTGATTTCAAATGAAAAACGGAAGTCAAAAATTGAAAAATGTAAAATTGTATACATCCAAAACCAATGTAGCATGATTAATTTATTTTCCGAATTTACTATAAATCTAGTAATAATAGAACTGCCTTTAAATCTAAAGATATTTCTGAAATCAGTTTCAATCAAAACTAGTAACTTATAAGCTTGTTGGAAGTATTCTTAGTGTGAAATTGTCTAAAGAATTCAATGTTACAGTCCATTTTTCGATTCGAACTCATTTTCATTTAAAAAACACATTGAGAGTATAAAAAAATGCTATTTAGTATTTTTTCCTAACCAAATCTTCAAAACTTTTGAAAAATATAATGAAATTTATTTCTTGTGGTTTTAAAACACTTTTCTACCATGATCAGTATGGTTCCATACCATTCCGTTTGTATTTAAATCGTTATTTTCATTCCACAAAAAAAAACATAAAACTTTCAAAGTAACTCCGGATATCAATGTCACCCTGTTTTACGGCGAAAGAGTTCAAAATTTCAAATTTAATGCTGACTCAAGAAATTCGAATTAGAACATAAACATGGATTTACCACACTCATAAAGTAATTTACAAATATTTGCAATATTCTCAATTCTTCTAAAAAAACTTGTTTTTTACTAAGGATCTGGGAAAACATAATATTTCTGAATTTAATATTTTGTTGTTATTTTTTAAATTTTTGAAGGCTTTGAATGCTTTAAAATCATACTGTAAATTGATTAGACCGATGCAAATATTTTTCAAAGTTTTTGTCACTCGGCTCTGATAGGGGACGAGGGGGAAGCAAAAAAATTAAAGAACAAGCCATAGTCTCAAAATTTGATTGCAAAAGTGTCTTAAAATGCAGTTTACACTAATTCAGTTGCAATTATCAGTTAAAAAAAAATGACGAAAACAAAAATTTTGGCGAAAAAAACTTTTTGCGATGCTAAACATCGAAATTTTAAAAAAATCCAAATGATTTCTAAATCAACCCAAACATCCTTGAAAATGGTTCTAAACGCAGGGAAATACATTTTAAATTGAAGAAGTATTCTCTTATTATCTCAACATTTTCAATATTTCCAAAATAATCTTCAAAAAAGTTATTGCAAAATATAGCAAGTATTTGAAATTTCCCTAAATATCAGAAAAGAGATAAACATGATACTATAATTTCATTTCGGTCATTCAAAATCATATGAGGCACATTTTTAAATTGTGTAACAAAACTGTTATGACGTGTTAAGAATTTTGCTACACGAATTTTCAATTCCAGAACCGATGCAGAGATATTTAAATAATGTTTGTAATAGAATTCTTATTCTTATTTTATTCACAAAATGTGTCTTAATGTAGTAGATATCAACAATAACATCATTTCAAGAAACCAACCAAGGAGAGAAAATCGCCTCAACTTCACACTTTTTAGGTGAGCAACTGTATCTAATTCCTAAGAAGTCAAAATTCGTTCATGCGAAACCTTCGTAAACTTTGACTGTAGTGCGCAAAACAGCAAACTGCTCAAGTTTTCGCCTTTTATCGTGCCATTTTCCTGTCTTTCACTATTATATAAACCACCTTGCGCCATCGTAATCATCCTTCAGGTGGTTGATAAGGAAGAAGTGGTCGGAGGGGCATGGTACAAACAATTGAGGAACACTCGAGGAAAAGGCGGAAAATCGCTTACTTTCGAGTGCTTTCGAATACAAATGAAAAGTTTGCACTGATAAGAGCAAAGTCCGGAAAACGTTAAGAACCAGAGAACCGACGTGACAAAGGGCCGTAAATGTTTTCCGGAACCTCCCCGACCTCATTCCGGGTGGTGATGGTCACCTTGGGATCCGGTGTTCCCTGTGCTGTTGCCCAGTGGAAAACACGACTCTGAATCAATCAAGTTTAAAAGCTCATTTAAAAAGTTTTTCCACGGCTGGGACCAGCGGAATTAAAAAGAAGTTTCATATTATTTTTTTTTGTTGTTGCCAAAGCAGCTGCTTTATATTCTTTATTTCCATTCTTCTTGGAGTCCCCCCCCAAAAAAAAAAGCAAGAACAAAGTTCGCGCGTATATTTTCCCTTGGGAGCTTGTTTCCAGCGAACAGTTCAAATTAAGAAATCAAATCGTGAAACCCCCCAGGGAGCTGTCCATCAGTGCTGGGGCTGGAAAGTTTTTCCGCGGAAAAGTTTTCGCTGAAAGTCGGTGATGCGTTTCCAGTGCCAGGAGTGGGGGAAGGACGTTTCTTTACCAACTGAAGCAGACAGTAAAGATTACTGGTGAAGTACAAGGAAATCATTGTTGTTCGGGGTGGTACTGAATAATTGTTTAGAAGTTAGAGTTACTTCATCTGTTCCGAGGTTTTTGAGAACTCTTCGATGAATTAGAAAAAAAAATATTGGAAATGCCAAAATTATCAAAAGCACAAACTTATATAGTTTCGAGAAATTTTGCATAAAATCTTATATCATGCATATATCAAAGTTACGAACCATTTGTGATCATCTATCCAACAAAATATTACACCAGATTAATGTATGCATCATTAAATCGGCTCATCAAGGGTCGCCTTTCTCATTTTTAGGGCAAAACTCCCATTTCTCAAAAGTAACATTCCACACTCTGGAAACAACTTTTCGACTCGCTACATAATCAGGAAGCCAAAACTGAATTACCATAAAATTCGTCCACTCAACAACCCCCTCAAAAAAGTCGCCACTCTCCCATTTTGCCCATCTCCATTAACTAGCCGGGGGTTCAAAATTTCATGTGTCACTAGCTCCAGAGGAGAAGCGACCCACTCCGGAATGTTTCAAAAAAATAAATTAAAAATGCAAATCTCATCATGGCCGCGTACGACGACAACCGCTCCCATATTAATAAGTCAGAGTCCGGAACTCACAACGACGACTGGATGACCAGGGGAGGAGCGTCCTACCGGAGTGGGGACACACTTTTTTCCCCAGGAAAAAAAAAGTGTAAGCAAGCGGGCTTTTTCACGAGATTCCACGGTCACGGTCGGGGTGCGATCTTGAACTCAATGGAGTGTGTTTGTGGGAGGAACAAAAAACTCTGAAGCAATTCGGGCAGAATGCAGTTTGTTTTACTGCTGCTGCTGCTGGATCACCACTGCTGGTTGGAAGTAACCCTTAGCTTGTCATGAAGTTTGGACAAAATCAGTTAAAGACAGTTTTGTTTTTAAATTTTTTGTAACACCTATTTTATCATCTGATTTTATTAGATTAGATTAGATTAGAAAAGATTTCAATACACCTATTTGATCCATCTGAACCAAGTTTCTAAACAGCAACAAATCAACGCCGTCGTGCTAACTTGTCGTACGTGCATTTTGGGCCAAATTGAGTTAAGAACGCTATTTTGTGCAGCTTACGATACCTCACCATTTCACTATGGGCCATCTCCATACAAACAGGCGGCCAAATTATTTTTTTGCTTTTTAAATGTTTTTTTGATACAAATTTGGGTAATTGTATGGTATTGAAATGATATACGTCGATTTTTATGACTTTTCATGTTTTTCAATAGTTGATTGTTTATAATAAATAGTCTTTTCATACATTTGCAAGTGCAACAGAATTGCGTATATATTGTATTGCAAGTTTACATTATTAAATTATGGATAAGCTAATACATCCCCACTTTAAGGACACAACCCCTCTCTCCTCTTTTTTCCCCCCCTCCTCCTCCTCCTCCCCACCAACAAAATTTGGTTAAGCGTAATAAATTCATTTTAAGTCAAATATTTATTATTTACTGTTGTGTGTTTCTTTTTGTGAGTCCATGCCATATAATTTGAGACCCCACCCCCCCACCCTTACGGGCATAAATTGCGAAAATTTTAATTGTTAAATCAAATAACAGAAAAATTAATTTTATTCAAAATATTAATTATGAAGTAAAACGATAAAATACAAACCATATTCTTAAAATTCATTTGAGTTTGTGACAGCTTCAGGATATGTTAAAGGTACTTTTTATGATGTTTTGTACTAACCAACATAGAACTTAAATGTGGATCAGTTAGATGGATTGATCGCAGAAATTCATCATGCTAAGTCAACATTTTGCTGAATAATTTTTTCGGTTTCAAACTGAGATTCTCCAGTTTCGCTTGAGAAACTTCGGTACGAATACCTTATTTTGACTAAGGTACTCAATTTTAAATGTAGGCAACAGAAAATTCCAATAAAGTCATTTCGAACTTCTTGAAACCAGGTATTGATTTTTGAAGCGACGATGCCCACGAAGTAGGTAGCAAAGCAAGGGAAATAAACGGGCGCTTATGTAGATTGCAGCAAATTTTGATAAAACGTAAATGTTCAAAATGGCATATCTCCGAAAACGCAAAAAATCGCAGGCTGGAAATTTCAGCAATGTTAGATTATAATCCAATCTTTCAAGTGATCTTAGTTTCATGTCTAGCATCGGTTAGCAAAAAAAGTACTCGATTAACAAACACAAAAAAATATGATTTGTCAAAAAAATGCTCCAATTATTCGATGAAAACTTCAGTTTTTGGTTTGGAAACAACATTTTATCTAATAATAGTTTCAAAGCTTATCTCATTACCTTTCCAACGATGTATATTTGTCCTAATAAAACATTTAAAATGGCTGAGCTATGTTAAAATTAAACAATCAGCCTTTTTTACGAAAAACGCTAGTTTTTAACTCCATTTTTTGACTTTCAGCTTGCGTATCTCCGTAATGAACAAACTTAGAGCCTTTAAAATTTGGATTTTTCTTAGTTAGAATGTTTACTTTCGAGAAAAAAATACCAAAAAATATTTGGAGAAGGTCACTTTTTTGAAACTTGGCCACCCAATGTACCATAGTGCATTTGACCTTCACAGATCCCCAAAATTCGATTTCAATCCTAAGATATTCAACGAAATCCAAAAAACTACGTGTATTTTTGTCACTTTACATATAAATTAATTTTCAATCATGTCGTGCTATCTTGTCACACCCTGAAAATTGATGTAAGTGCGACAACTGGCCAAAGGGATTTCAGGTCAGAACGTGTTTGACGCACGTACAAATTAGACTACCGTAAACATTTGTAATTATAACTTGGGACACCAGCAACCAACTTCAACCAAACTTCAGGACAATGCACATAATGGTCAGCAAAACAAAACGAGTTTGTAATTATTTACATTGCGTGCTTTTGTTTTTGTTTATTCAAGGTCAAACATTAAAACGCGTTTTTCTCGGAACGTCGAAATGGCGGGTGCGACAAGATAGCACGACGACGTCAAATGCTGTTCAAATAATGCTGAATGAGAGCGTTCTTTTACTACGCAACGCAAAATTACAAATGATTTTAAAAAAATGTATGGAAAGTAACACGGCCTTCGACAACATTTTCCTCAAAGGCGGTGTCTGTATAATCTCGAGAAAAAGTCTGTAGGTAGTCTGTTTTTTTACTCATCACTTTTTTTATTAGGACCTCTTAGGTGCTGCGATCACGTAGGGGAAAATCCATAAACCATGTGGACACTTTAGGGGGGTTGGAATCACTCTATAAATGAGAGGAAGGCATCAACCACCTAAAGGTGGATTAAGTAACGTTTTTTTTTTTTAATCAAACTAGATTTATTCAAGTTTTAATAAGTAGTTTTTTTATCTTTCACAACTAAACTACCAAGCTCGAGAAAAAGGGTGAATTTCCATATAAGTTCCCTTTTTGTTCTCGAGTTTTTAGTTTAGGTGTAAAAGTCACATTTTATGAACATTTTAGATTTTTTTGAATCCTGTTTAATTTTTACGAAATTTGATTATTTTGGTGGATAAATCCTGCGAAAGTTAAAAAATATCACTTGTTTTGTGTTTTGTTCTGATATTAAAAAATATTCTGTTTATTTCGTTATAGATTAAATTACTTTTACCTATTGATTTAAAATTTAGTTTTTTGAATAGTCAGATGATAACCACTATGTAATATTTTTGCTGGGTCATTAACCACGAGGAAACTTTTTTGGAAATTATGAATAGTTTTATTTTGCATCACGTTCAAATTTAGTAAAGATTTTTTTAATTTACTGAAAAAAATATAAACTGAGCCATAAAAAGTAATTTCTATAATTTTGACCTAAGGTTTCGCGGAAAGTAAAAACTGAATAAATAACTCCGAAATTATTTAAGCACCTTTTTCGTTTCGTGGAATTTAATGTTTTGAAATTAAGATCCCCGTGAAATTTGCCATTTTTTCGCGTGAAAAATCACTAAGACTTCATCACCCATCGTTGATAGATAATTGAAAGACCTTTCTAATGATTCCAAAACATTGATGATCTGGCAACCCTGTCCTAATTTATTACCACTTAAGTTATTTGTATTGATTTTTTATTCAGGACTGGCTGCAATTTTTGTCTAAACCACTCATATTACAAACAAAATCAAACCATCCACATTAACGACCCCCAGGTCATTGTGGTCTCTATTGCAAGTTTCTGCTCAAGCCTAGGAATCTAAAGGCTTGAATGGAGAGAGCACCCAAACCTCTTTCTACTCCAAGGAACCTTTCATCCCAGGGTTCGAACTGACGACCTTCGGATTGCGTGTCCAACCGCCGCCAGCGATTCCACCGCAGCAGGCTTGGTTTGGTGTGTTGTTTGCTCAAAACAGGGAGACGACTCCCACACCTGGAATGACTTAACGGCCTAACAAACAAGGCCGGGACCGACGTATTACTTCCCCATCCGATGGAAGGTTGGATCAGATGGAAATCAAACCCATTATCTTCCGCTTACAAAGCGGATATCGTGACCATTCGGCTAAGCCTGCTGCCACTCATATTACCAATTGTTGGTAAATAGTGAGGAAGGCATCAACCACATACAGTAGAGCAATTCTCTACCAAAACCGGAAATGGATTTTATTTGTATTTTTTGATTTGGCTCAAACTTTGAGGAGGCCTTCCCTATACCTAAATATGCTATTTTGTGTCATTGGTTCACCCAAGGGGTTTCCAGCATCGTGTCAGACTGGTCACTAATCCGGAATTACTTGGAATTTGAGCAAGTAATTCTGTAATTCCGGATTTACTGAGTAATTCCAGAGTAATCCTGGTAATTCCTAATAATCCCAGTAATCCTGGTAATTCCATGATTCTTGTTTGTGAAAACATACTTCAGAAAAGAATAAAATATTGAAAAATAACTGTTAAAATGATAATTTCGATAAACCTTTTATGATTCTATATATTGCCTAATAATTTTCATGTAAGAATCCAAAGTTATAGCTAGTACGGAATCATTCAGATATTGAGTAAGCAATTCAGTAATTCCAGAATTCCTGTAATTCTGGAATTACCTAGTAATTCCGTAGTAATTCGAGTAATTCCATAGTTACTCAGTAATTCGTGTATTTCCAATCAATTCAAGTAAATCGGCAGAATGCATTTTGCTTTTCCTTGATGCCTTTTATGGTTGTAAGAAGTACAGAGCGGATTCGGAATGTCCGTAAATTTGGATGCTCTCTAATTCAAATGTATTCGGATGAAAAACAACTCAAACGTCAAAATCAGTTGTCAATATTTGTTGTTGTTGTTGATATTTACCCCATTATTCGACGATTTCCAAGTAGGGCGTCCAAATTTCCCGGAAACGGAAAAAAAATATTATATATTCCCGGGAAATTTTTGAAAACGTCATAAAATCTATGTTTTCTTTATCTTTGTTATGTTTTGCCTTCCTCACTGAGGTAAGGCTTTAATCCTGCTCTAAAATTGAACTTTTTATTCAAAGCTCGAAAACCCACCTTGATGTATACATATCGACTCAGAATCGAAAACTGAACAAATGTCTGTGTGTATGTGTGTGTGTATGTGTGTGTGTATGTGACCAATAATATCACGCAGTTTTCTCAGCATTGGCTGTACCGATTTTGACCAAATCAGTCGCATTCGACTTGGTTTAGGGTCCCATACGGTGCTATATAGTTTGAAGTTTCGATAAGTAGTTCAAAAGTTATGTATAAAAATGTGTTTTCGCATATTTTCGGAAGTTGAATAAATGGCAGTAAACTGAACCAAACATCATCATGTTATACATCGTTAGTTAGGTAATTGAAAGACTTTTCCAACGAGTCCAAAACATCGTTAATCTGGCAACCCTGTCTCGAGTTATAACCACTTAAGTGATAATTATGTACTTTTTTGTAGCCGGATCTCACTTAAATGTATGTAAACTATGTCCGGATCCATCATCCGACCCATCGTTGGTAAGGTAATCGAAAACCCTTTCCAACGAGTCTAAAATATTGACGATCTAGCAACCCTGTCTCGATTTCTGACCACTTAAGTGATATTTATGTACTTTTTTGTAGCCGGATCTCACTTAAATGTATGTAAACAATGTCCGGATCCATCATCCGACCCATCGTTGGTTAGGTAATCGAAAGACCTTTCCAACGAGTCTAAAACATTGAAGATCTGGCAACCCTGTCTCGAGTTCTGACCACTTTAGTTATATTTATGTACTTTTTTGTAGCCGGATCTCACTTAAATGTATGTAAACTATGTCCGGATTCATCATCCGACCCATCGTTGGTAAGGTAATCAAAAGACCTTTCCAACGAGTCTAAAACATTGACGATCTGGCAACCCTGTCTCGAGTTCTGACCACTTAAGTGATATTTATGTACTTTTTTTGTAGCCGAATCTCACTTAAATGTATGTAAACGATGTCCGGATCCATCATCCGACCCATCGTTGGTTAGGTAATTGAAAACCCTTTCTAACGAGTCTAAAACATTGACGATCTGGCAACCCTGTCTCGAGTTCTGACCACTTAAGTGATATTATTGTACTTTTTTTGTAGCCGGATCTCACTTAAATGTATGCAAACTATGTCCGGATCCATCATCCGACCCACCGTTGGTAAGGTAATTGAAAGATTTTTCCAATGTGTCTAAAACATTGAAGATCTAGCAACCCTGTCTCAAGCTATGACCACTTAAGATGCCACTTATGAGCCCTTGAGTGAAATGTGTATTTTTTGTATTCCGGAACTTAACGAAATCAGACGAAATTTGTGTCCAAACCCATCATATCACATATCACCCATTGTTGGAAAAGATTGAGGAAGGCACCAACCACATAGGTGGATTAAGTTAGTTTTTAGAATCATACTTTTAGCTCAATACTATTAATTGGATAGCACTTTTAGATAGTTTTAAAGATTTTGTTGTTCTTTGTTGTGCTTTGAATTTTAAATGCACTCAAACGTCAAAATCAGTTGTCAAACAGATGTTGATATTTTCCCAATTATTCGATGATTTTCAAGCAGGACGTCCAATTTTCTCAGGTTTTGAGTTTCCCGGAAAACGGGAAAAATATTTATTTATTCCCGGGAAGATTTTGAAAAAGTCATAAAATCTATGTTTTCTTTATATTTGCTATGTTTTTCAAGCTTTAAATTTATAGAATTAGCTCAATACTAATAATATCAATCTAAACAAGGATAGCAGTTTTAAGATAGCTTAAACAAATTGTTGCTTCTGTTGTGCTATGAATTTTATATGCACCACATTTCTAATTCAAATTAAATAAATATTTTATAAATATTTATTTTTAATAAAATTTATATGACATGACTAAAACAGCTAAAAAATTGGGTTAAGATGTATAAAAAACAAAAATGACAACAAATAAAATGGTACCAATTTATGTAAAATTTTAGAAAAGTTTAAACATATGAATTGTAATACTAATGTTATTTCCAGGCCAACTTAAGATTTTTGTTTGATTCCGGGAATTCCCCGTACAACATATAAAAATCCCGGGAATTTTGTGCACTATTGCCAAGCACGTGGTTTTGTGCGTTTGACAACTGTCATTCGATCAAATTCCAAAGACTTTTCTCAATATGCTGGAAGCTAGGCAGTAATTCCAAGTTATTTTTTATAAATTTGAGCAATTCTAAGTGATTTCTGGAAATCCCAAGTAATTCTGGGAAATCAAAGTAATTCATGACATATTGCCAGTAATCCTGGTAATTCCATTTGGACTGGTCAGTAATCCTTGATGCTGGAAACCCCTTGGGTTCACCCATACAAGTCTCCATACAATTGCTGTCCATACAAAAATGGTATGTAAATATTCAAACAGCTGTAACTTTTGAGTGAATTTTCTGATCAATTTGGTGTCTTCGGCAAAGTTGTAGGTATTGTTGAGGACTTTTGAGAAAAAAATAAGTATACGGAAAAAAAATTGAGGATTTTTTTATCAACTTTTTTTTTTACTAAAACTCAATTTCCCAAAATACATATTTTTTTATTTTCGAGATTTTTTGATATGTTTTAGGGGACAAAAATTCGCAACTTTTTAGCCATAGAGAAACATGGTCAAAAAATCTGCCGCCGATTTATGAATTTTTGAAAAAATAGTGATTTTTGGAAAAAATCGAAATTTCATGCAAATATTTTTTTCGAAAAGATCGAAAAATTTCACGAATTTTTCATATTTTGCTATTGAAAATCGGACCATTAGTTGCTGAGATATCGACATTAGAAAATGGTGAGTTGTTTGGGTGAGACTAAGAAAACTTCAATTTTCGTGTTTCTTTTTCTTAAAGCAGTTCTATCTCAGCAACCCGAGGTGCAATCTTCAATGTCTCTTAGACAATTTTATAGCAAATTTTCTGAACTTTTCAAAAAATATATTTTTAGAAATGGTCACTCATGGTCGCTGTTTTTAAAAATTGAAAAACTGCAAATATTTCGCTAAAATCAAACTTTCGGTGGCTATATCTTGAAAACGGAGCCCTTTATCAAAAAATCTCTAAAGTACTTTTCGATTGTAAATTCAATTTTGCATTAAAAAATAATGTCAAACTTGTTTTTGCATGAAACTTCGATTTTTTTCCAAAAATCACTATTTTTTCAAAAGTTATAATTTGGCGGCAGATTTTTCGACCATGTTTCTCTATGGCTCAAAAGTTGCGGATTTTTGTCCCCTAAAACATATAAAAAAATCTCGAAAATCAAAAAATATGTATTTTGGGAAATTGAGTTTTTGTGAAAAAAAAAGTTGATTAAAAAATTTGCAATTTTTTATCCGTGTACCTTTTTTTCTCAATAGTCCTCAACAATACCTACAACTTTGCCGAAGACACCAAATTGATCAGACAATTCACTCAAAAATTACAGCTGTTTGAATATTTATGTACCATTTTGTATGGACAGCAGCCAAAATTGTATGGAGACTCGTATGGGTGAACCAAAGACACAAAAAAGCTCATTTGGTCATAGGGAAGGCCTCCGCAAAGTTTGAGCCAAATCAAAAAATACAAATAAAATCCATTTCGGTTTTGGTAGAGAATTGCTCTATGGACAAACTGATGATGCAAAATGGCTTCTTTGGGCATACCGAAGGCACCAAAAAAGTTTCAGTTGGGTTAAAAAATGCCAAAATTAAAATTGAAGAAAAGATACCGATTTCGTAGAGAATTGCTCTTTTGCAGATTTAAAAAGTTCATTAAAGTTCCCGTTAAATGCCATGTATCTCTATTTTTGACAGTTGAGCAACGAGAAATGGCAGCATTTTTGAACTATTTGTTTGAACTTTTTTTATATTTTTTTTTTTTTGATTTGATGATTTGAAGATGTGAATTTTTGAGAATATAAAGATTTAAAAACATGTTTGAAGATTTCAAGTTTTGAAGATTTGCTGATTTGTAGAATTGATGTTTTGAATATATGAAGAGATGGAATTAAATTTGTTTGAACTTCTTTCTTTAAAGGTTTGAAAATATGAAGTAAGCCTCTAGAGGATTACAATGCAAACTGATTTCTGTTTTTTTCGTCCAGTTGGTATCAAACATAGATTTGAATTAAGTTATAAAGTATTGATAGATAATAATTCAAATAAATGGCGAATGTACACGAACAATTTCATTTTGTTTTATTTATATTTTTATTGATGTTTGGAAACTTAATTTATACAATTTCGATGCAAACATTTTTTTCCAATCCCCAATATCAAGGGATGATCCAAGTAAAAAATAAGTTCGGTCAGATTCGTTTACTCCTGAAGGTCCGTCCCCGGTTGCAATTCCCGTACTTTTTTTTAAATATGTACCGTTGACAAAGCGAGAGTGACCAGCAGCAGCTGTGGAAAAAAGAAGCGAAATTCTAGAACCAACAGATGCCCCAGTTTTGGACGCGGTCAGCTGCAGCACTGTTGAATGAGACCCGAGGGAGAAACTTAAATTGCCTTTGCGATAGTTGAGCAGAGCGGAGTTGGCTGGCCATGATGGACGTGGATATTATACTTTCTGGTTCTTTTTTTTTTACTTTCGTGGGAACTGTTCTTGCCGAGTTGCACTTTCCAGTTGGCCGCGGGATAATATTGGATTTCGGTGCAGTTGAGAGTTTTTCAACTGTTATTGCCAATCGATTTTTTTTTGTGGGCGCGATCGTTGGAACTTCAAAAGAATTGTTGAAATAAATTGGACTGCGAGATTAAATTCAGTGAAAATTCCTAAAATTTAACAATGTGTTCTCTTGGCATGTTTGTCTGATTTAGACTCGGAATCATCGCCCAACAAAGCATCAAACATTAATTTCTCGTGAGACTTCTTCGACGGCTTGATTATTTTGCCCAGCTCCCTCGGCTCGTGAATTTGGCATTATTGGTGGTGGTTAGGCGCCAAAAAAAGCTCCCACCAGCACCCCTTTTTCTCCTCGCGCCAGAAATCCATGTTTATTTTACGCGTCCTTGGCGGGCTTCGTTCGACGACTTTTCCCGCGCGTGCTTTGGCAAACAAAACATATTCGACATTCCACTGCCATGGAAAAAGGAGTAAAAAAAAAGTCGACGCCTAATGTTGACTTGACTGACGGCGACGCCGCCGAAATGTGCGTGTGTTTGGCATGTTTATGTGTGTGTGTTCATTTGCTGGGCGCTCACGATGCTTTATGTGCCACAAAGGGAGAATTACTTTTATTCTGATTCGATTAAATGTGGGGTTTTACGAGATGTAGCACGATAGCAAATTGCGAAAGATATTACTATTACTATTATTTCAAGAAAAAAATATCTAAATTCTCATTTCTACAAACAAAAATAAACAAAATAACGTTTCCCACATTTCAACCAAAATTTTCATTTTCCAACAAATCCTCAAAGTCATCACTCACTCGTCAAACAAATTCCACCACACGTGTGTTTGTGTGCATTTCCGCGTTTGTCATGACAAAAACAAGAAAAAAAGCCCTTTTCCATTTACAAATTACACTCACATCATGGGGAACATGGTTTTGGCACTCCATCAAAGGAAAAGCCCAATTTCCACCGGCAATCGATCAGCTCAGTACTGGCGGGGGTTTTTTTTTCCCCTCGGGACACAAAACATGGCTGGGGTACTACCCACTCTGATTGTTTTTCACGCGAAAATTCCCAAATTCCCCAAGTTACACGCAGGGAAAAAAAAGGATGAAAACACCAACAAGTGTAAGGGGTAAGGGCAAGGGAAGTACCAATCAAGCGACCCCATGATTGATGAATGCCAAATTCGTCACGTTTATTTATTAATGTGCAATTGATCTCGGGTGAAATCTGATAGGATTTCGGAGGGTCGTAATGAAAACATAAATGAATTCACTCTTAGTGGTGCCGAGCTTTTCATAACATTTGTTGATTCATTTGTTTAAAAAAAAAATTATTCAACATTCTGGAATGTTTAAGAGCTGTTCATTACAAATTCTCAAAAAAAAAACTATATTTGATTTTTTTTTATTTCGGATGAAACTTAGTCCATTTTGCATCATTGGATTATCCAAACAAATTTGGGCGTTGTCCATAGAAAAGTCATGTGCAATGGTTCGAAAATCTTCATTTTGGTAAGGAATTTTCTTATCGATTTGGTCTCTTTGGCACTTTTCCCCCTTCGAATTTTACAACTTTTGACGGACTCAATTTTCAATCGGAAATGGAAATTTATGATCCGATTGTTAAATTTAAAAAGTGAAACTTGTTTTAAATTTTCTTAACCATTTGACATTTTAAAAGGGATTAATAATCCCCCCCCCCCTCCCCCTAAATGACCACGTGGTTTATGGATGGTCCTTTTCTAAAAATCAATATTAAGAAAAATGAAATCAGAAAAAGTAGTCCGAGCCCACTTCAATTTCCCTGCAAATTTGCTCTATGGTGTAATTTTGGTTCCTGGTCATTTTTTTTATCTTGTATCGGTGTGCGGTACGACCTTTTTTGATTTTTTCAGGTTTTTACTAAGACGTGTTTTTCAGTGATCAAGCTCAAAACCGTGAAGAGATAGACTATTGTGCAAAACTGGACGCCCGATTTGATTTGATTTGATTTGAACAAAAGGAAATTAAAATAAACGTTCAAAATCGCTGACATTTTTTTTTTTTTTTTAATATGACTTCAGTTTGCAATGTAAAATGAAATTTGCACATTTTGATAAAATGCACCGTTTTCAAGATTAGCTACTTATAGTTTAATTGATCTGGAAAATTCCTGTTTTGGTTTTTTTATTGGCGTCGCCTGATTGGTAATTCCTGATTTTTTTTTCAAATTTTTCGAATTTTTCGAAAAGTTGATGAAATTTTTAATAAAAATACCCGTAGGCATTTAATATTGGACCTCCGTTAGTTGAAACTAGAGGTGGGCAAAACCGCTCTTTTTAAGGAGCCACTCATTTTCGTTCGCTCACTAAAAAGAGCCGCTCTTTTGAACGGCTCTTTCACTCTTTTTCAAAATTTTGATAAAAAGTTTATTTTTAAGAATTGTGTGATTTTGCGAACTCTTTTCTAAATTCTGGTTTAATCGATGAAGTCTACTAACACTGAAGTTAAATCAGGCAAGATTATTTTTTTTTGTCCATAATTTCTCAGCTATTTAGTAGATTTTTGGTGATATCACAGACAAACAGACGTAAATCATTGAACTAATTTCGCTAAAATCCATCAATCACTAAATGCAACAAAAATTCAATAGTAACTAGCTCAATCTGGTGGCCAATTCTTAAATTGAATGTTGCTATACAAAAGAGAAAGTGAAAGTGTTAGTACACGCAATCTTTCATGTGGTAGTGAGGGTAGGGAAATTTGTTTACTAAATCCAACATGTGGGTGGAGCAGCAGCAAGGACAGCCGAGCTATTTTGTTTCAGGACAAATCGAGAATTCAAAATATAACAGTCAGCACCGAGGTCAGCACTATTGCTGCTAGTGACCAGCGTGACCGATTGATTGGCTTCGGAAGCCCGGTGAGTGCGATCGGTTCCTCGCATGATCAGGACCAGTCTTCTCCGAGAGGCAGAAACGAACAGCAAGTGTTTTAATTTTCCTCTGCCAACAAAGTGTCCACTGGATAAGACTCTACTGACATTTAAGAAAATGGTTTTTTTTTTTTGACGAGTCAAATTGAATGTTTTCAAAAGAAGGTTCACCTCGCAGGAAGGTGAGAAAATTTTTGGGTGGCAGGAAAATGGTAAAGCCGTTATCAATAACATGTCTGGCGGAGATTCCCGATAGAAGTCAGAAACTTAGCCCTGAAATCATTATCCGATTATGCGTGCGGAAAACCACCCGTCGCGTTCCGTTCCCGATCTTACTCAATGCACTATCGTTAACATTATTTCGTTTTCGTTTAGCATTAGTCTTGATTGTAATGTATACCCGATTTTTTCAAATTCTAACACGAAGTTTGGATCAAGATGCAAAAAATCGTTGAACAATTTTTCTCTGCATGTCGTTTCTCATCTTTCACTGTCGACAAACAAAGGCAGAAATATTTTGGCGCGCTAGCTGAAACGTCAGTGTGATATGCGCTCTGACTGTAGCGCCATCCCTTGCTGGTGGACGTTCCGAAAACTTCATTTAAATTCAAATCAGCCGTTATATTCCTGATTGATGAACATAAAAAGAGATTTACGTCTGTTTGTCTGTGGTGATATTTTACAAGCTATGCAATTTCAAATGCTCAAATTTGTATTTGGATGATACTTTAATGTACGATCAGTTATATAAAGAAAAGCTTTCTCATTTTGTTTAGAAAATTATTTACTTTTGGAATTTCAAAGAAAAGTAAGAAACTGAAAATAAGTTTGAAAACTTTAAAGTGGTGTTTGGCAGCAATGCTATTTTGGGATTCATTTTTATAAGCAATTATTTTTCAATTGAGAATTGCATTTTCAATTCTACAAACAAATTTTGTGATGAAATTTGTTTGAAATTCGATAAATTATATTTAAAACAAGTTTCAAAATCATTCTATCTTGGGACGGTTCTTTCAAAAGTCCAGAGTTTAAAAAAGTACCGCGGTTCTTTTTTTGTGAGCCATGGTTCGTTCGCTCATTTTAGTGAACCGGCTCTTTGAGTGGCTCGCTCTTTTTTTGCACACCTCTAGTTGAAACACAGTGAATAAATGAAAAAGAAACAAGAATATTGATTTTTATAAGTCCCATCCAAACAGCCTTTTATTTTCTGGAACCAAGCAGCCTTTTGAATTGTTAGAGTTGGTTCCAGGGATGGAATAATCGCGAAAAAATCAATTTCGCTTGCGACTTTTCTTCACCTGCGAAAGAGAGAGGAGGCAAATCACGCAAAAGAAAATCGCTCCCGAAATTCTCCAAGAAAATCAATCTACTGATGATTTTTTTGAATTTCCTTGTCAGCACCACTTAAAGTCATATATTTCACTTTGTTTATACACATTTCCCATCTACAAAATGTTACAGGTCATTTTTCGACGTGTGACGTTACACTTGCAAGTGTAGTAGTGAAAAAGATGTTCCGCCAAATAATCAAGATGATGATTTTTTTCGATTCTTTTTACCGATATTTCGTGCGCAAGAGAGGAGAGCATGCTCCATTTGGATTTTTTCTCTTGATGAACATCCAAAGATTTTCTTTTGATGATGATTATTCCATCGCTGGTTGGTTCAAATAAAATTCTTGTCCATACTTTTATAATGCTTAAAAGTTGCAAACAAATAAATATATATCAAAAATTCAAATTATTAATTTTGCGAAAAAGGTTTTTATAATTAAAAAAGTTGAAAATATATTTTTTTTCAAATCGCTCCCAAAATTAGACGCCTGATTTGATGGCGTACTCAAAATTCCGAAAAAGCGTATTTTTCATCAAAAAAAATTTAAAAAATAGTTTTAAAATCGCTGCCATTTCCCGTTACTCAACTGTTAAAAATCGTGGGACATGTCATTTTATGGGAAATTTAATGTACTTTTCGAATGTACATTGACCCAAAAGGGTCGTTTTTTCATTTAGAACAAAAATTATCATTTTAAAATCACGTGTTTTTTCTAACTTTGCAGGGTTACATTTTAGAGTGTATTAATGTTCTACAAAACTGAATTAGTGCGCTAACCACGGGGACGCGCTGTCTTGTTTTTGCATGTTAATTTTTATTTCTTTTGTGTCGCTGTTCGTATGCTTGGGTGCTTTATTATTATATATAGGTAAAGGGATTGTATTAAATGATCATTATATTGCATTATTATATTTAATTTACTATATAACCACACTTTATTTTAAACTTAACACATTATACAAAACACATATGAAACTCTAAACTGGAGCGTTTGGTACGGTATGTCCACGCATCCTTCCTCCCCTGTAGATTCTGTGAAATGTGATCCGTTCTCAGAATCCTCTCTGCGGTAAACACAACGTGGTAGGGCTGGCCGCTTTAATTTTTGCAATACATTTTCGGGTGTTCTCGGATGTACTGCAATTATTAATAATGACAAGAAAAGTGCTTGGGGCGTAATCTAATCACAAGACTTTCCAGCATGCTTTCATCGGACTGGCTGCGTTTGTGTTAGATTAGATTAGATAGATTAGATAAGGTAACAATGTTCTGCAAAATTGAAAAAAAATGATGTATAGACATAAGGGATTTGCATGTATTCTTCACGAGTTATCAAAATTTTACAAAAAAAAGTTTTTTGAAAAAGCTATGATTTTGACCATTTTTGACCAGTTTTTCGAATTTTTAACCCCAAAAACTCAATCGTGTGCTTTTGAAAGTATTTCGGAAAGTACAGTTAATTTTGCATAAGAATTACCCCTTGGACGATTGTTGTGGCTTATGCACTGCTTATATGTGTGGATTTTTCAAAAATAAAAAAAAACAAACATGATACACTCACTCATCACCAAAATATTTTTTTTTTTTTTTTGAAAAAAAAAATCTGATTCTCGCAATGCACTAGTAACAACAATCGTGCAAGGTATCATTCTTATGCAAAATTAGCTGAGCTTTCTGAAAAAAAATACTTTCAAAAGCACACGATTGAATTTTAAGAGTAAAAAATTCGATAAACTGGCCAAAAATGGTCAAAATCATAACTTTTTAAAAAAACTTTTTTTATAAAATTCCGATAACTCGTGAAGAATACATGCAAACCCCTTATTTCTATATATCATTTTTTTTGTCTGCTCTACAACTTTGTAGAACATTATCACACTCTAAAATGTAACCCTGGTAAGTTAGAAAAAATAAGTAATTTTAAAATGAAAAATTTTGTACTGAATGAAAAAATGACCCTTCTGGATAATTTCAGATTCGAAAAGAACATTAAATTTCCCATACAATGACATGTCTCACGATTTTTGATAGTTGAGTAACAGGAAATGGCTGCGATTTTAGAAATATTTTCTAACTTTTTTTGATTAAAAATACGTTTTTTCGGAATTTTGAGTACGCCATCAAATCGGGCGTCTAATTTTACACAAAAGTCCCTTTGACACCAAATTTCGATCTCTTCACGGTTGCGAGCTACAAATCACTAAAAAACGTGTCTTAGTAAAAAACTAGAAAAATTAAAGGGGTCGTACCACCCCACCGTCACGAAATATCGAAAAATGAACCTCAAATTCGTGATCAGGAATCAAAATAACCCCTTAGAGAAAAGTTTCACACAAATCGAAGAGGTGTCGGGAAACTGCTGTGTGAGTTGGCGAAGAATTACCCATTTAGAAATTTGTTTACAGTCATCCCTCATATTCGGAACAGTTTACAGATCGGCCAATGTTCAAAAAATCATAGCAAATCGATAATTGAACTTAATGATTCGCTTTTACCTTCATTTGAAAGCTTTTCTTGCGATCTTTCGAATGCTGTATCGAACAACTGCAAATTTTAACTTTTATATCAAGTTTTTGAAGAAAAACTTTGACCCTTGAAATCCACAAATTCGGAACACTTTTTTACAAAATAATGACTTCACATACTGAAATCATCGAAATTCAAGCTTAGTTATGTTTTATCAATGGTCTGATAACTTTTTTGTGAAAATATCAGTTAAATTCAGGTGTTCCACAATTGTGGGTGGCACAATAACATCCCACAACAGGCAATTTGGAGGCAGTGTTTTGCTCCTCTGAATGAAAAAGTCTTGAGATGCAGTTTTTTGTTTGAAAAGTACTACTTTTACTAGTGAAATAGCAAGAGAATGTTCAAATAAAGGTCCTAAAAATAGTAGGATCGACAGAAAAGATGCATTTGGCATGCTATTGACAAATTATCACAAAAGTGTTCCGAATTTGTGGGTGTTCCGAATATGTGGGATGACTGTACCTGTTCTATCGGCTATGTCCAATGTGAAAAGAATTTGGTGATGATTACAAACCTGCAAATAATTTTTTAAATATTTGTTCTGAAATTGATATTGTTCGTTTAACCTAACCTAGCGCTATTTGTGTTAATTACGATTTCGAGTTGTTATCAATTCGATATTTGTTCTTCAATCAAATTAGCAAAAAAAAAAAACAATGGGAAAATTAAAAAAATGAATAAAATATGTTCATTTTAATTGAAACTTTCCATCAAAGCTTTGAAAAAATAGTTTCCAAATATATTCGCAAGAGGTCGAAAGTCAAGGTGTTGATTTATGACATCTGAGTCGAACTTCTGTTCTCTCTTATTAGACAAAATTCGTTTATTCAATATCCCCACACACGCACAGACGTTTGCACAGAGTTTGATTCTATGTCGATGTGTATACATAAAAGAATGTCTAGTGATGGTATAGCATGAAAATGATCAAAACTCTACAAATTAATCTCCGAGTTCTCTCCTCAATAACAGGATCACGCGGATAACACGATATCAACCATCGCTGACGGATCAGCAGGTAAATACTCATCTGTCCTCAATTTGGAATTGCACAAACCAGACCAGGTCTCCATCAACCGACACGATGGAAGGTCGTACCGTTCGGCCATTGCAATTCCCATTTTGTTAAGCGCACAGACTCACAGACAGACAGAGAAGAGACATCAAACGGTACCGTGGAACTAGTAACACCGAGTATCGTCATGGACCCGTGTTGCCATCATTGTTGACGGTCAAAGGACGACGCTCGTCCGACCACAGGATCCACGGCAAAGGTTGGTTGGCCTCCCGAGCAGACGGAAATAACGCGGGAATAACATTTTTTGTTATTGGAAAATACCAGGCTAATGACATTTTTTGTTATTTATAACAAGATTTGTTATTCGATTTTTTTGTTATTGGATTGTTATTGTAATAACAGACTAAAACATTTTAAGTTATTTTTCGAACAAATCTTTGTTATTGAACTCTTATGCAAAAATTGATTTTGCAAGAATATTCCATAACACTTTCTATTATTTTAACAGTATTTGTTATTGAAATGGCATGAATTTAGTTATTACCGTCTGTTCGGGCTGGCATAATGCAGTCCATCTGTGGCGGTGGTGGTGAAGAAGAGGTTCGTGGAACTTTCATGGCACACGGTTTAATGGACGAATTTGATTAGATGGATTGGTTAACAACGCGTGACTTGTGACGACTCGTTTGCTTGCTTTGGGGGAAGTTCTTTGTTATGTTGCATGTTTATCTACAATCTTGTTGAAAATTATATTTTTTTCATAGGTTTCAAGTTTTATGGAAAACAAATAGACAAAAAAATTTACAATAACTTGTAAAAATTTGAATACTAAAAAATTGCAACCTCTTTCCAACAACGACTCCACCACCATCAACGGACTCGGCAAACGCTTTGAAGTGCCTTGGACAGGGAGGCACTTTTCCGGAAAAAGCCACCAGCCATCGTCATGTCTTTCTTTTCAATTTTCCAACCCAATGGAGCGTCACACTTACGACAATGCTCGACACGAAAGACGTCACGTTAACGGCGATGATCGTTTCGTACAAACTGGCCCCTCGGGGACGACGACCATCGGCACTGTCGGATCCAGGTGAATGCGGCCGGGAAGTGCGCTGGGAAAATGTACCTTGAAACCACATTTCCAGGTTGATGAATTGTTTGAAGCCTGCAATGCGTAACTGGTGTGCTCAACTGTTACAATTTTTATTCTAAAAGGAAAAATTTTAGACGATTTTTCGACATTCTGATCAATTTCAAAACAGAAATCCAACAAGCGTAAAAACAAACCCCTTATTGCACATTTACATTGCCCAGGGACGATGTCAAAACAAAATGTAATTTATATCATTTCATAGCAACATAAAACAAACAAAAGCAAAAACTATTTTTGCAATATTGTCAATTATTTACTGTCCAGCCAAAAAAAAAAGAGAAAACAAACAATCCAACAATCCAAAGCGTGATTGAGTGGCCGTACAACTTCCCACGAGAAAATTGCATAGTAAAATGAAAATCCCCCTCCCCCCTCCCCCATCGCAAGCCGTCCCAAATATCCCTCCCATAAACCATTTTCATCAAAAGGAGGTAAAAAAAAGTCGAGAGACAACCTAAAAAGCCCTACACATGTCCATGGCAAGGAATATTTATTACTATGCTTACGACCGAGTTTTTGAGCTTTCCCGTGCAGCGGCAACGGCAAACAAAAACCACTTTTGTCGAAAATTTGTTTTAAATCAAATTACTCTCACATCGTTTCGTTCACCAGCGCGCGCGCACACACACACACACACACACACACACACACACACACACACACAAATTGTGACATACACACAGAGCAGATTATATGAGAGTAAACATGTATGAAAATGGGCACACAAACCTGCCCACATACACACAAACACACGTGTGGACATACTCAATAGCGATCAGCGATGAATGTATGCATGCAAGTGTGTGTGTGAGCCAACAAAGAACGACACTATTAGTTGTAGAGGAAGGGGAACGTGGGTTGGGGTGAAAAATTGGGACAATTTAAAAATTATGTTCATTTTTTTAGGCTTTTTTTTTTGTCCGCCTTGTAGGCAGATATTGGGATTAGTTCACCTCGACCGTCCTAGCGACTATCTTTTGTGATTCCCTGTTATACTCTTAAGGCTGCAATTTTTGCTCGAATCTTATTGAGAAGAATCAAGCTATCTGTTTACAGTCTTTTTTCCAATGCACATATACACTGGTAGAGTGCGCCTGAACGCAGTGCGTTGAAGCGTGGTTGTGCGAAAGGAAGAATTCTCCTCTCGTGTTTTTTGAGTCCGAACACTCATCGTATCTGTTAGCGCATCTTCGGCTAGTTGGCCAGTCAACTATCTTCCGAAGTGCACAGATCAGCCGAAGCTAAGTAGTTGTAGTTGACCTAGCGAAGGAGAAATGAGCAACTTTTGAAGAATTGGTGTGGCTCGCAGGCTGTTGATGTCCAACTTCAAATGATGAGGACGGACGGGGACTGGAGCGGTCCCTGTTGGCTATTTTTAGATCTCTCCCCTTTGTCATCAGTTTTTTCGGCTCTCTCGTATTGACCCGACTGTCGTCAGTTGGCATTGGAGCTCTTCGCCGAGTAGTCCATTTTTGACTAACTCGAGGTTTCTCCAAAGCGCAGACAGCAGGGAAAGAAAAACCTGTACTGATTTTGCGGGATGACCAAAGCTCCAAAGCTGCCACCCGAGGATTGAACCTCTGACCTTCCGCTTGTTAGGCGGATCCCGTAACCACTCGACCACGGGAGGTTGGCAAAAAAAGGCTTAAGAGACCACCGGAGGCGGAAAATCTGCCACGGGCTTTTCTTCCACGTTTGACCCCAGAACTCAAAAATGGCTGAATGAAATGCTTTGAAATCATCGGGTCTCCTAAATTGATCAATTTTGAACATGTAGAAATGTTACAAGTAGAGATTTGAGCATTCTTTCTATTTGAAACCTGTTGTTGAAATTGGTAAAATTGCGCTATTTTTTGGTTGAAATTGGAGTAGAATGTAGGTGTCTACAAATCGGTTAATTTTTTCTTAGGCATGCACAGGCTTGTTAGAATCGTCAGAATCTTACGGAGGAACAGACGAAATAAAAATGTTGATTCATTCAACCGCGTAGCAGTAAAAGCTGTTCAAACGAAGGAAGATTTCATTTTTTCATACATTGATTCCACCATTTGAGAACCACTGTTTGTTGTTGATTTTCCCCTCTGTCAACGGGTGGCGTCGCGGCGCAGCCATAGTTACCATGAAAGCAAGTTTGTTATTCATTTGTTTACAATCAAAGGTTTGGGTTCAGAATGTTTCAAGTAATTTTTAGGGATGTTCCGGATTATGGACCGCGCCGTACAGAAAGAAAACTTTTATATCAGAGGTCCCAACGCCGAGGGATTGTGGGACTCCAGTGTAAATTCAAGGAAAATGTTTGTAAGCTTCTACAGCTCGGTGGTGTCGATTTTCCTGAATGGTCGTTCCGTTCTGGAACTGGAACCAGTTGTTGTACGCGTTCAGATCGCCGCAGGTGGCAGTGGAACGATCCTCGAAAGATATTCTGCAGTGATAAGCAGGTCGCACAGTATTGTTCAAGACTCTGCGTGAGTGACCACTATACGTGACAAATGTTCTTTGTTTTTCCAGTTCAGGTGCGGCGAGAAAAACATGGCGAGATTCCCTACGAGGCCGATTTAGGGACTTCCGTTGATGGGCTCCTTTGACCCAAGGCTTTAGCAGTCCCCTATGGATGACCGACTGCGGCAAGTGCAAAAAATAATAATTAGAAAGTGTCCACTTGTCACGTGGTATGGCCAGCAACAATTGACAAAACCGAGCGCGTCCTGATACCACGTTCTTGTTAGGAGTGCCGTTTGAGATAGGGCTGCGTGACACGTAATAGCGGACAAGTAACCTCGTGTGCCCCACGAATGAGCACTTGGGCGTGCGACGTTCAGTTTGGGTGTTCGGCGATGGCATATCAAATATCGGGTTTGTCTTGACCTGTCTTGACCAAAGCGAAGAATTTGACCGCTATGGTTTTGTAAATTCTGTCAGGACTGTGGAGTCCCAGTCGGAGGACAAGGATCAGTCCAGAACAACCGACCATCATGGTTTATGATAGTGGACATGAAAACTGTAATTTCGATAGAATTTGGAGTGGAGGAGTGACCGATGCACTCAGCGATGTTCCGATGCCCACTGGGAATTTTGAATCGAGCCCCGACTCCATTCAGGCTCGCTCTCGAGCCAGATCGACTCGAGGCTCGAACCAAAATTCTCGGCCTACGAGAATATAAAGAGCACGGTTCGGTAGTAAAGAGGTATTGTGAACGGATGGAAGGGATAAATCCCGAGATGGCCGAGAATAAAATCCACTAGGGGTTGATTTCCCAAAAAGTTCACCATTCAAAAAAAGGTGTCACTAGGGACTCTCTACGCAAACGAAAAATCTGTGAGGGTGGCCCTGAGTTGTGTGGGACATCGTTGAAATCACGCGAAAATTTCTCCCGATTTGATCTGTCTCGATAATTCAAACATACATTCACAAAAAAAATTCGAAATGTTTCAATTTCATTGAACAAGAACGTAAACACTCGAAGGGCAGTTCCATCTTACTCGTCAGTGTTGAAGTATTTAACATTTTGTCAATTTTTCAATTTTTCAATTTGTCAATTTTACAAATTGACAAATTGTCAAATTGTCAAATTGAAAAATTGAAAAATTGACAAATTGACAAATTGACAAATTGACAAATTGACAAATTGACAAATTGACAAATTGACAAATTGACAAATTGACAAATTGACAAATTGACAAATTGACAAATTGACAAATTGACAAATTGACAAATGGACAAATGGACAAATTGACAATTTGACAATTTGACAATTTGACAATCTGACAATTTGACAATTTGTCAATTTGTCAATTTGTCAATTTGTCAATTTGTCAATTTGTCAATTTGTCAATTTGTCAATTTGTCAATTTGTCAATTTGTCAATTTGTCAATTTGTCAATTTGTCAATTTGTCAATTTGTCAATTTGCCAATTTGTCAATTGGTCAATTTGTCAATTTTACAATTTTACAATTTTACAATTTTACAATTTTACAATTTTACAATTTTACAATTTTACAATTTTACAATTTTACAATTTTACAATTTTACAATTTTACAATTTTACAATTTTACAATTTTACAATTTTACAATTTTACAATTTTACAATTTTACAATTTTACAATTTTACAATTTTACAATTTTACAATTTTACAATTTTACAATTTTACAATTTTACAATTTTACAATTTTACAATTTTACAATTTTACAATTTTACAATTTTACAATTTTACAATTTTACAATTTTACAATTTTACAATTTTACAAATTTACAATTTTACAATTTTACAATTTTACAATTTTACAATTTTACAATTTTACAATTTTACAATTTTACAATTTTACAATTTTACAATTTTACAATTTTACAATTTTACAATTTTACAATTTTACAATTATACAATTTTACAATTTTACAATTTTACAATTTTCCAATTTCACAATTTTACAATTTTACACCTCGGCCACGAAATTCTCGTTTGCGTAGAGAGCAGTGTAATGCTTTTGTGTTATGAAAGTGAGCAACCCAGTACAAATCAATAAAACTACAATTTTTTGTATGACATATAGGTAACATAAAGATAAAAATTCATTCAGAAAATTTAAACAAAGGCGATCTGATTTACTCTACTGAAATAAAGTCTCCGTAAATTTTGAAAGAATAGCTCAACCAAAATCGAGAAAAAACCTCTCGCGAGGGATCCACCAAGAAATAGTGTTCATTTGATTCTCGATATCGGCAATTTTTTTACCAATCCCGGAATTTATCTCCTGCGTTCGTTCACAGTAGCTTTATTCTAATAGCTATGAAAGAATCAACATCAATAGAAAATCTTTTTACGCTCATCAAGAGAAAAAACGGAAGGGAACATGACTCTCCTCTCTCGCGTACGAAAGATCGGTACATGGAATCTAAAAAAAATCATCAAAATCAATCAACAATTCTGCGGAACATTTATTTCACTACTATACTTGCAGGTGTCACACGTCACGCGTCACGCGTCGATAAATAACATGACACTTTTAGTTGATGGGCAATGTGTGTAAACAAAACGACATAAATTTATTTGAGTGGTTCTAACAAGGAAGTTCACAAAAAATTCAACTGATTGGTTTTCCTCGAGAAGTTCGGAAGCGAATTTCTTTTGCGTGTTTCACCTCCTCTCTTTCGCGGGTATAGAAATTTCTAAGAGAAAAAGATTGTTTTGTGATAATTCCATCCCTGATTCTCTCGGATGTCACTGCCCTACTGTGGGTGTATGATATTTTACCCTCTAGTATGGCAATGCCCTATTGCATATATTCGACAGTGATGGAATCCGAGCTTGAAGAAGAAAATCTTTGAGCGAGAGATAGAAAAACTATCATTTGATGATTCTTGCACCAAAATATCAGAAGGTATAGCGACCGTCACAGTAGCTAGTTAGATCTCTTCTTTTATCACGTGAATGCCAGCCTGAGCATTCTCTTTCTATCACTCCTTCTCTTTTCGTCGTTCACGAACACTCACCGAAAATTCTTTTATTTTTGAGGATTGAGACCCGACTGTAGTGAATGAGTGTGGAAGAGAAGAGAGAGAATGAGAAGAGAGCGTTCATGTAGCGTAATGAGAGAGCAGGTCAGCCGAGAGAAGTTGAGAATGTGTGTGAGAAAACGAGAAATAAATCAGTCGACGCGTTATTCATCCTTATCCGAAATATTCCGAAATTCCGTGAAAAATCGGGCTTCAGTCACGACACCGACCACATATTACGTCCTGCTTCACTGCGTTGGCAAATTTTGTTTTGGCGGCTTTTTTGGCTACGCTCTGTTGAGGGTCGATGATTGTGTATATGAGACTGTGAGAGGAAAATAGAATGAATTCTTGAGAATCTCATGTAGTTAAAGTTGGGAGATGAGTTTACGGGCATGATAATTGTAGTCGTTGAGAACTGATAGTTTAATATATTTACAACCCTGTCTCTGACAATATCTATATTTCGTATACGAATACGAAAACTTAAAAAAGTAAAAAAGAGTTAAATTTTCAATTCAAATTGTTCGCTCTACAGCATTGTTTTGGCGTTTTCATTTGCGAGATTCCTACTAGATAACAGGTGTCCAAATTTTCCATGTTGTGGCAATCCTAACCTCTTTTTACACCTAAGCTCCCATCCGCCCCGGGATCCGAACTGACGACCTTTGGATTGTGAGTAAAATTACCAACCAGTGACTCTACCGAGACAGGTTGTTTTCCCAGGGAGACGAATACTACACTCATAGTCAAAAGTATCCTTTCTTCAAGTTCACCCGTCGTCACCCTTTTAAAAGGATATCGAAAATGTACTGATTTTGGCATATTCTTTTGAAAGGGTGACGCCGGGTGAACTTGAAAAAAGGATAGAAATTATCCTTTTGAGGGATACTTCTGGTTTTGAGTGTAACCTCTGGGTTAGACCGGGGCCAAAATTTTCTTCCGCGTCCGATGGACAAATCTCGTCTAGAAAAATGCCTTTTGGGCTGACTGGGATCGAACCCAGGTGAACTCGGGTGAGAGGCAACTACGCTTACCACTAAACAACCGGCACCGGCGTCATAAATTTTGGAAGATTGGAAATACGATAGTTGAATACTACTACACCCACAGGAAATATATATATAAATCTGTCATAGTGGATTTGCTACAAAAAATGTTACATCTCAAAACAGATTATGCAGCAAGTTCGTATATCAATTTTGTCCGTGTGATCTTTTGACCCGTCCTTGAGAAAAGAAGAATATGTTTGTGTTCTGTCGCTATCATGTTATCAAGCGCTCCATGGCGCGGTGGTAGCGTGTCAGATCAAAACAAAAGAAGTTGATGGTTCAATCCTCGTTCTGTTAGTTTTTTTTCTACAATACTATCAAACAGCCGTCGGTAATGTCGCTTATTGTCGGTTATGGGCAAAATTCCCATACCCCTATATCGCAAAAAATACATGAGCAGAGTTTTCGTGCAGATTCTGATATACTTTTATGTCGATTTCCAACAAAAAGGTGCGACCACCGTTTGGGTTTACTTTTCGATATAATTCAATCGAATGTTGAAAAATTCACATTGTTAGTACTTTTGTCGAAAAGTATAACTTGTTGACACTGCTTTGGTTTTTGAATTGACCAACACACTGACGTCCAACTAAAGTAGGATTTTCTGGAATACTGATATGTACTGGATAGTTGCAGCCTTGCTATTTTTCTTGATATTTATCATCAGCTTTCAATTGATACTTCGTTGTTCAAATATATCCATTATAATAAGCATTGCGCGAGACATGGCGCTATTTGAAATATTAGCAAAGAATCTTCTTTGTTGTATTTAAAATTTGTTATACTATTCGAATCCCATTCACTGCGTCAACCTGACTTCGACATTCTGCTTTCGTTTGTGCACACACGAGCGCAGCGTCACTCACACAGCCATTTGACTCACACCACCTCTCTCATTAGCACTTAGCTTATTTGTTTGAATTGCTAGTCCAACCGCCGACCAGCAACTTTACCGAGATAGATCTTTTGATTCAGGGGAGACGACTCCTACACCAAGACTGAGCTAACGACCTTTCCTATGGGTAAGAGCGGGGCCAAAATTTTCTTCCGCGTCCGATGGAAGGCGTGATTAGACAAATCAGGTCTCAAAAAGCGAATTGGGGTGAGAGGCTTTTACGCTTACCATTACACCAACGGACCAGGCTATTGTACAAATTTTACTTACCATCATCAGGGGTGACATTGGGTCTGGGGGTGAGATTGGGCCATACAAATTTCAGCACCCCTGATGACAGTATTTCCCCAATGTTTATATTTTGATTCTCACAACACTGATAATCAACATTACACACTGGTCAGTTCACTTTTACACACTTGTATGGGATTTTTCAGTTCAAGTATGATTACACGAAAGTGTGTAATCATACTTGAACTGAAAAATCCCATACAAGTGTGTAAAAGTGAACTGAAAAAAGTGTAATGCTGTTTACCAGTGAAGAATACTCCTGAAAACACTAACCAAGCCGTCACTCCATCCATCACCACGTGTGATGTACCATGTGCGCGCAAATTGCTGTCAGGTAGGCTTTGATTTAGGAAAAATGCGTCTTGCTAAATGAGCGTCCTGCTGTCGTGTACTGGAATATTTTCAAAGTCATCAGAGTAGCAATGGAATTTCCCCTCCCTAGCAGAGGTTCCAAAAAAAATAAAAATCATCAAGTTCCCCGTTCCGGTGGTCTCTTAAGAATCTTTATTCGCACTGAGTGTTTTTTTAAAAGTTGCGCAAACTTAATATTTATTTTTGTAAAATAAATAAAAAATATAGCTAATATCTAATTTGCCAGTATCGGGAATTTTGCAATATGATAAACAACGCCTCAAAACAAAAAAAAAATTGTAATTTTTGAAGTCAACTGTCAATATTCATTAAAGTAATATTTACAGTAATTAGATAAACCCAAATGTTCACAAAAAAACTAGATTATGAAGATTGCTATGCTCAAAAGAAGATATGCATATTTCTCTAGGAATAATTAAAAATAATATTTTTAAATAAAACATTTGATTAAGGCTACCAACTGTACGGATTTTTTCCTTACCATACAGATTTTCGACCCTTTGCGCGGATTTTTAACAGGCCGGAATTTTGGTAGGGAATTCCACGCATAATACGGATTTGTTAATTAGACATTTTAATTTAACTGTGAGTTTGATTTAAAAAGGGAGAGTTTTTCGGGGTCTTCTCAATTCAAACTTGATTTTTTTTCTTTCATATCGTCGCCATCGTGCTAACTTGTCGTACGTGCATTTTGGGCCAAATTGAGTTAAGAACGCCATTTTGTGCAGCTCACAATGCCTCACCTTTTGACCTTCACAGATCCCCAAAATTCGATTTCAATCCTGAGATATTCAACAAAAACCGAAAAAACTCCGTGCATTTTTGTCACTTTACATATGAAAGTAGTTTCAATCTTGTCGTGCTAACTTGTCACTCCATGAAAATTGATGTAAGTGCGACAAAAGGCCAAAGGGATTTCAGGCCAGGAAAGTCAGGATGCGTTTGTCGCACGTACAAGCTCCCGTAAACATTTGTAATTATAACTCGGGACTCCAGCAACCAAATTCAACCAAACTTTGGGACAATGCACAGAATGGTGAGCCAAACAAAACGTGTTTGTTATTGTTTACATTGCGTGCTCTCGTTTTTGAATATTCAAGGTCAAACATTAAAACGCGTTTTTCTCGGAACGTCAAAATGGCGGGTGCGACAAGATAGCACGACGACGTCGATATATTAAGAGGACCTTTAAAAAAAAGCACTCTAGAATTGTTCTTTTAGACATTCCTTACTAAATATATTTATCCATTAAAAGATCCAAAGGCTTTCTAAAACTTGTGAAAACCTTTGAACATTTGAACTAACAAATCTAGATTTTTTTAAAGGTCCTATAAACTGTTGTGTTTCACATGTTATAGGATCTTTTCAATAAAGCGAAAAGTGTTCGTGAAAACACTGAGAACGATATCATTCGTAAAAGCAAACTTGACATTTCGTAAACTTGTAAACGTTTAAAAAAAAATGAAGACCATAATGATTTGATTCAAATCACGGTTTATTTTATGAATACTTTTAAACGTGCAAGCCATAAGCACTCTTAAAGCATTTTGTGAAATTTGTTAGCTGTAAAAACTACACAGTTTTATGTTTGTAATCCTCAAATTTATTTAATTTAATTTATCTGAATAATTCCTTGACAGTTTTTGTTATACAGTAGTTGTTCGGTAACTGGAACCGTAAAAAAACCAAAACAAACCAAAATGACCGAGGGGTTAATGGATGCAAAAATCGTAATCAATAAATAAAAAATCTATTTTCAAACTTTTGTTTAATTCCAAGTTACAATTATAGAAATATGAAAAGTAAGCATTATTAATAAATTTGAGTAACTTTTTATATTTCATCTGGAAAATATTATGCATCGGTGGTCCCCTCGTTAATTTTTGTTCAGCCCAGTTAACAAGCCGCATTCGGTGACTGGGCTACGTTCTTAGTCCAGTTACCGAACAACTACTGTACCATGGTGTCATATCAACAAAGTGTACGGATTTTTGCTCAGCAAGAGTTGGTAGCCTTACTTTTTATTATTTGTTGGGTGTAACTGCTAAATATTTTTAAAGTAAATTTAGGGGTCCAAATTTTTATTCTTTTCTCAATTATAGTTATTGAAATTTTTTACAAGTTAAAATTTACACTTTCTGAATACAATAAGAGAAGCATTAATTTATTGGAACTTAAACATCGAACATTGAACTTTTTTTTTTCAACAGAACATCAATGTTCGAAACAATTTTAAATGTTTTTCTGATTAGTTTACATAATTTTGTCACGATATTTATTTTTTTAACATTCAATGTTCAAAAACAATTTATAAAAATTTAAATTCTATGAAATTTATAAGTTAACAAATTCCCTGAAATCTCGACCAAATTTCCCGGGAATCGAGAGGTCCAAAAATTGTCGATTTTCCGGAAATTCCCGCTCGTCTCCCTCTAACTGCGAAGAAGCACCCTTAAATGTCTTATTATAGACAACATAAAAATATGAAGATCGTGTAGCCGTGTCTATTTAGTTGAAAATATCGATAAAAGGAAGTAAATTCACCATTTAAATCAAAAATATGTTGAAAAATTTCAGTTTGAAAAAATCCTGAAACGATAAACTTTTCAACAATTATTTAACTTTTAAGCACTAGTAGTAGTAATTTTTGGTAAAGAAAGGTATGCCAGGAAAAGTAAGCAGTTTCAAAACGGAATAGATTAGATTAGATTAGATTAGATTAGATTAGATTAGATTAGATTAGATTAGATTAGATTAGATTAGACTAGATTAGATTAGATTAGATTATATTAGATTAGATAAGATTAGATTAGATTAGATTAGATTAGATTAGATTAGATTAGATTAGATTAGATTAGATTAGATTAGATTAGATTAGATTAGATTAGATTAGATTAGATTAGATTAGATTAGATCAAGACCAAATTTAAGAATATTTCGGATATTTGAAGCTATTACGAAGCATTATGAGAAATTTAGTAATTTACCTTCAAACTTAGAATTTTCATATTATATTTCCATTCCTTAATATCATATAAAAGAAAAAAAACTTAATATCACAATTCAAACCTAAATTCAAAGCGATTTCAATATGTTACTAACATGTAATACATAATTGGTGACAATAAAAATACGTCACTTTCTGACTCAATTCCTTAGGCAAAAATAAGTAACCGTAACAATTTTATGCTAAATCGGCTAAGGTCTAAGCGTCGCTATACACAGAAAAAATATGTAAATTAACACAGCACGTAATTGCTGTTTTATATGTAAACTCACTCAATGTAAAGTTAAAATATGACGTAAAGAGCAAAAATTCATGGAAATTATTCCAATGTAAATCTAAATCTAATGAAAATCATAAACCTAATGGAAACGTTGAGCATGTAAACTCAAACCTGATTAATTTCTACCCATGTTCGGTTTCCTGTAAATGCTCTATTAATGTAAATCATATATCCAACGTATTTCTGCCAAACATTGACTTCAAAACTACCCGAACTAAAAATAGGCCACACCCTTTTCCTACTGCAATCCAAGTCGAGTTTCTCATTCCTATTTGCCAATCAGAATTAGTTGATTTGAATTATTCCAACAAAACTTATGTAAATTTCCAATGAATTTATTAGCATGATACCTTTTGGTACATGATAAATAATGTAAATTTACAGGGATATTTGTTTTCTGTGTAGATCGTTAAAGATGGTGAAAAAAATCTTTTTGCAATTCCGTCGTGAAACTACTTACTTTTCCTGTCATTCTTGAACGACGAAATAGCCTACTTTTCTGTACCAAAAATAACAGAATCGAATAGCAACACTTTTCAAAATAAATGCTGAAAAGTTCTACTTTTCAGCACTGCAATGGGTGCTGAAAAGTTGAACTTTTCAGCACTTGTTTCGAAAAGTAACACTTTTCAACATTTTTTTTGATTTAAACGATTTATTGACAACATACATGAAAATTCGACTTAAAATTTCACTCAATGGGTGTTTTTTGAAATTGCAAAAAATGTTGTATGGAACTCGTTGCAAAACTTGATTTTTTCAGCACTCGTCGTATTTATCCAACTCGGTGAACCTCGTTGGATAAATGTACGACTCGTGCTGAAAAAATCCTCTTTTTGCAACTTGTTGCATAAACTACTATTTCAAAATTCTTCTAATTGCTAATAACTCTGATCATTTTGCGGTCTTCGACAATGTTGTTGTTAATTGTTAGTTTTCACAGTTACCTATTTTTACCTCCCATAAACACTCATGCTATTGCTTTGTTATGTTATTATTAATTTCTTAGCATTTTTGTTTAACACATTTTAATTTTTTAAATCGAAGCAAGAACCTTGTTCCATTTTCTATCCCTGTTTTCCCCCGAAGTGACCACAATGGATGCAAATTTCAACCATCACGCTTGTTTTATTTTCACGTTCCACTCAGTATCATCGTGCATCGTTGCATTGTGTGCCATCACAAAGTATTTCGCCCATGAGTTTGGTGCTTACGGGCGAGAACTTTGCCCGTGAATGTGGTTCCCCGGTGGTGGCAGGACATCACGGACACACTTCAGCCAGTGACACACACGTGGTCCAAAATTGTGAGCGCGATGAAAAGTTTTCATTTTTCCATCATGCAGCATCCCCTGGGCCAACAAAATTATAAAGTGCATCGAGCGAACATTTTCGGGGTCCACTCGAGGAAAACATGGACGCTTTTCATTTGCGCTTTTCCGCCCAACTTCAAAAGGATGCGCAGGATTAATTTTTCATGAGTGAACCGACGACACCCACTGAGAGCGTCACCAGCGTCGAAACTTTCCACATCCGGAATAGTAAATTAGATTGAAAGTCGAGGTGTTGGGATTGACAGCATGATGTGTGATGTGTTTGTAGATATGTTTCAATTTAGGATGTTCATCAAAAGTGATACATTTTAGCTAAAACTCTATTCGACATTTTTCAAACGTTGATGTCCTCAATTTCCTTCCCATTAACCTCCAAATTTTCAACCATTAACACAACAAACTCACAAACCAGAAACCTTCAATCATCACCAAACACTCCTCGGCCTGGCATGTTCCAAAATTACCATCGTCATCATCATCATCGCCGACGCCGTCGTCGTCTGCCTTCGTCATGGCCCACGACAACGTGTAAATTAGTTCGACTTCAGCGGGGCCTAATTAGTCCAAATGACGTCAGGAAAGGACCGGCCGACAGGCGCAACACACAAAAAATAATATAAATATTCAAAATCGTTAGCAAGCGTAAAAATTGCAAACTTTTCCGCCCCATTTTCCTGCTGAGCTTCCAAAATGTTTGTGTGTGAGTTGGTGTGCATTTGACGTGTGCCGTTGACAGATTTGCACTGTTAAAAATTAAAATAAAATTTGAGTACATTCTTAGGAACTGTGTTTTATTTCAAATATTTTACATTTCTCCAGTTTCCCCGACCAGAAAGCATCCAAATTGGCCCTGAGCTGACAAAAGCTGCTAATTTCGGCATGGCCTGGTCCCCTTTTAAGAAAGTCCTAACGCCACTCAGTCACCGGAAACCCAAAGTTGAGCCACGAAAAATAGAAATTAGTGACGGTGGGGAGGAGCTCGCTCATGTGAGGGAGCGCGCGTCATTAAAATTTCCGTCAATTTGAAAACCAACGAAGCTCTGCCGCTCGGTGGGTTGGGTTTCCCTTACCCAGAGTTAAGCTTTTCCGGCTGCGTGCCATGACGAATCAATTTTCCGAGGCTTTTTTCCGGAGGGGGTAAGGTTGTCGTGGTTTTGGGGGCAACAGGAAACGGTGGGGAAATGCTCGAATTTATATTTGTTTTCTTCACTTTACAAGGGCGATGATGATGCGGATTAACGTGTTTGGACACGCAGATTACATGGCTGATTGTGGCAATACAAGTTTTTTCAATTAACTAACGATTCAATACGATCATCGTTAATCGAATGATTTCACAGCTGTAAGTTGTAAAGGTAACTATCTATCTATATCTCGTCAGCTGTGTGCTATCTTGTGGTCGAAAATGTGTTAATGATGACGTTTTGCTATACTTAACAAACACTACAGGATGCTTTAACCCGATTTTGGAAACTCGCATCCGTTTCCCGGATATCGCAATACACACTTGTGACATAGACCAATTTATCATCAAAATGATCGTGCACACTTGTGACACGTCATACATGGTGTTGGAAAATGAGGATTTTTTTTCTTGTTTTTCACAAATTTATGTACACTCATACTTTCTAAAGGCAATGCAACCTTTTGTTTATAAAAATATACTGATTAAGTCGATTAAACCATTGATTTGAGCTTATTTTAGTTTTTATGGGAATTTTGCGCACACTTGTGACACGTAGTACAATTTTACTTTCGAAACACATTTGTGACACGTGCTTTTCAGATTTTTGTTTACATTATTTACTGTATCTTTTAACTGGTGTAACCAAATTAGTTGTAACTTGGAGCGTTTGTTAAGCGATAGTATATGAACCGATTGCTTCAAAAAGTTTGGCTCGATCATTCATAGTTTTGAAATTATTTACCAACAAACTTTAAAAATCGATTTTCTCGAAAAGTACTAAATGGTCGTTGTCACAAGATAGCACACAAATGACGATCTATATATATAAAAAATTCGACGGATTTGTTCGAACGCGAATCAGTTGATAACGGAAAGTCGGATCGGAGCACTCTTTGCTGCGTTGGGTTCGTACAGTGAGTCAAATATTTGTCCGTGCCCCCCGTACGGAAAATGTTTGTGATATAAAAGTACAAAAATTCAACTAAAGTGTCAAGTTTTATACATCAATCGACGCGGCAGAATGTCCTCTCTAAGACACTGTCATTGGATTTGCAAAAAACTTTTTCTAAAAAAATACAAAAATAGTTTACTGAAAAAAGTAAAAAAAAAGAGGTCAAATAATTGTCCGTACCCCTAGTAAAAGTACAAAATCTGATCGATTTAAGTGAATTTATTTATGAAATATTGTTTCTGTGTCAAATACTAGTACCTCTAGTCAGTTTGTGACAACTTTGAACTTCTGATATCTTTGTTTAGTTAGTTTATATTAAAAACTTAAATTTAGTTTTTTTAAGTAAAACTTATCAAAACTTTAGTTTATAAACAACTATTTTTTATAAAATTGCTATTTTATGTTGTAAGAGTCTCTATTGAATAAGTTTCAACAATATTTGTTCAAAATATAAATTGTTTTCATCTTTTTTATTGACTTTTTTCGACCAAAAATACTGTTTCGCAACAATACCGTTAAACAATCCGGATTGTCCCGGAACCGGTTTAACCCCTCGGGGGGAAATTTTGTGGTGGTCAGATAGAGGACAAAAAACCCCACCTCTTGCAATTTGAAGCATCCAATTTCGTCCACTACAGCCCGATTGAGAGTCCCTAGTCTGAAATTTGAAATTTTTAAATTCCCCAAGCAAAACATTCTGACCCAGGACGGTACAGAAATTCTCAGCACGGAAAGTGAAAATTTCAAATTTCAGACTAGGGACTCGTAATCGGGCTGTAGTGGACGAAATTGGATGCTTCAAATTGGATTCAAGTTCAAATTCAATATAGACTCTTACAACATAAAATAGCAATTTCATAAAAATAGTTGTTCATAAACTTTATAAGTAAGTAAGTTTTACTTAAAAAAAACTAAATTTAAACCAATGTTTAATATAAACTAACTAAACAAAGTTATCAGATGTTCAAAGTTGTCACAAACTGGCTAGAGGTACTAGTATTTGACACAGAAACAACATTTCATAAATAAATTCACTTAAATCGATCAGATATTGTTCTTTTACTAGAGGTACGGACAATTATTTGACCTTTTTTTTACTTTTTTCAGTAAACTATTTTTGTATTTTTTGAGAAAAAGTTTTTTGCAAGTGCAATGACAGTGTCTTAGAGAAGACATTCTGCCGCGTCGATTGATGTATAAAACTTGGCACTTTAGTCGAGTTTTTGTACTTTTATATCACAAACATTTTCCATACGGGGGGTACGGACAAATATTTGACTCACTGTATAAGCCCAAGGAAGGTTCTTACGCTAAAGAGTTACAACTTTGACCACTCTGGAACCGATCCCGAAGATCTGCAGTTTGTATGGGAAAAGTTGCGTACAATCAAATTTTGATCACAGGAGGCTGAATAAGCAAACAAGCTAAAAACGTCAAGAAGCGAAAAAATGACTAGACGAAGTTTGTCGGGTAAGGCTTCTTTTAAATATATTTTGAACGACGAATTCTGGAGTTTTTTTTTTGAAAAGGTCCAATAAACCAAATTTTCAGTTTTTGCTTTTTGGGTGTTTTTTAATACCCCTGACTCTAGGCGGTTTAAAAAAACACCCAAAAAGCAAAAACTGGAAATTTGGTTTATTCGACCTTTTCAAAAAAAACTTCAGAATTTATTTAACACATGGATGATTAACATAAAATTTAATTCAAAAAACTTTTTCGGAATTGCAAAAAATGTTGTAAGCAACTTGTTGCAAAACTTGATTTTTTCAGCACTCGTCGTATTTATCCAACTTGGTAAACCTCGTTGGATACATGTACAGCTCGTGCTGAAAAAATCTTCTTTTTGCAACTTGTTGCATAAACTGCTATTTCTGCATTGATAATTTAGCATGTTTAGGCTGGATTAAAAATATTTTGAATTACACAGCACCGCAAAAACTTTTTTTATTGCAAAAAAAAAACTTTTGTCTAAACGTAGGTATTTTAGAAACTAATGATTGCTAAACAACTGGACAGGTGTTTATCGCAATTTAAAACACTTTTTTATTCCAATGTTGAAACAATGGCTCGTAAGTTCAATTTTTAAACATTTTTATTTTGTTGCTACCCCCCTCGACTTTGGTAAGAGTCCCGGGACATAACCTTCAAAAAATATTTGCAGCGGCATAATTGATATTTTTATTTTTTTTTTTGTCCCTTGGCCCTGTTAGAGGTCGAAGAGAAGAAGATTTTTTTTTGTTTATTTAGTTTGTGTTACTTATACACACAGACTTACTTCACACATAAAAGTCAAAAATATTAAAATTATTAATAAATTTCAAATTTCAAGCCTGATAATAAAGTTCAAAAACATATAGGTACCAATATACAGAAGGCATGATACCTAGGTTTCTCGTTATGACTTGTTTTACAGGAAAATGTTGAGATATTTACATTAAAAATCAGGGCTTGTTTGGGTAAACTTTGTTCCTGTTTCTATTTCTTTTATTCGCTGTTTGTTAGACAAATTTTTAGGAATTTTTTAGAACTTTAATCAGAATTACAAAAAAATAATAAGTTGGGAAATTCTGAAGCGGTGTTAATTTACTCCCAACGAATTGTAAGTAGCATTGAAAAAAAATTGTACTAGATTTATGAAAATAACATAAAAACATAAATCAAAATCATCAAAGTTGAATGTGTAAGCTTCCAATTCTTTAAATAAGTTCACTATTCCCTAAATTATTAACATTATTGATTTTGCTAGGTTTTTGGCCACCAAAATCTGAAAATTATATACAAAAGATATTATGCAACTACAGTATGTAAAAAAAGTATTTACACCCCTTGGGCACTATGCACATTTTGTGATGAAACATGTAAACAATTTAATGTTGACATAAACCTAGTACTACGTTTTGTTCAGAAACTCATGCCGAACATTTTGCTGCATAAAGCTCATGAAAAGATGTTTTCTATAAAAAGTTATATAACAAATACTATTACAAAAATAAAAAAGGTGCAAAAAGTTTGTACACCTTTCGAAAAATTAACATAAATAAAGTTATTTGTTGACAAATCACCATAAATCCAGTCTCCCAACTCCAAATAGGCATCCTTGACTGATTAAAAAATAATTTGGATTGAATATAAAGTTTACTAATTACTTAGTATAAAAGTTTATATAACTCTGAAATTCTATATAAAACTTATCTAAACTTAATTTTGCAAACTTTCAATTCAACTAAATGTCAATATATTACCATAGAATTGCTAAATAAACATTTTGGAGTGGGTATAACACCGTTTTGGGGTCTTTGTATCGCTAGAATAGATTTTTCGTTGGAATTTCGTACCAACGGAATTACGTCGTCGAAAAATCCGCCGGCATCGAACCGGTCCACAATTCACAAGTTAACCTATGTGGCATCGAAAGGGCATAAAATTTCCGATCTTGATACCCAGACATCTAGGTTTTCTATAAAACCCACGTTTTTAAATACCTAGGCAAAAACGTTGTTATGGTTTCGTTTGAGCAATCTGCCAAAAATGTATGGAATTTCGTAATTTTTGTTCTCGTGGATCAAACTTACTTTTTGCCCAGGTATTTAAAAACGTAGGTTTTATAGAAAACCTAGATGTATGGGTATCAAAAGATCGGAAATTTTATGCCCTTTCCGATGCCACATAGGTTAACTTGTGAATTGTGGACCGGTTTGGATGCCGGCGGATTTTTCGACGACGTAATTCCGGGTTGGTACGAAATTCCAACGAAAAATCTATTCTATCGATACAAATACCCCCAAAACGGTGTTATACCCACTCCAAAATGTTTATTTAGCAATTCTATGGTAATATATTGACATTTATTTGAATTGAAAGTTTGCAAAATTAAGTTTAGATAAGTTTTATATAGAATTTCCAGAGTTATATAAACTTTTATACTAAGTAATTAGTAAACTTTATAACCAATCCAAATTATTTTTTTAATCAGTCAAGGATGCCTATTTGGAGTTGGGAGACAGGATTTATGGTGATTTGTCAACAAATAACTTTATTTATGTTAATTTTTCGAAAGGTGTACAAACTTTTTTTGCACCATTTTTATTTTTGTAATAGTATTTGTTATATAACTTTTTATAGAAAACATATTTTCATGAGCTTTTTGCAGCAAAATGTTCGGCATGAGTTTCTGAACAAAACGTAGTACTAGGTTTATGTCAACATTGAATTGTTTACATGTTTCATCACAAAATGTGCATAGTGCCCAAGGGGTGTAAATACTTTTTTTACATACTGTAAATCAGTATCAGGAGCAGTCATTGTGATAAGAAAATTCAAAATATTTCTAAAAGCATAAAAGAAACAAAATTAAAACATGCTATTTAAAAAAATGAAATTAATTTGAATTGCAAATTAAAATTGAACAACAAAAATCTTGAGTACTATTTAAAACAAACATTGTGCCATTGGTTTCCTATGTACCTATGGAAAAAGTAAACAAAAAATATTCCAAACTTGTATAATTTCTAAACTAAACCTGTTTTTTAAAAAAGAACTTTTCCTGGAAGACCAAATATTCGCATTGAACAAATACGGTTGTTCAAATTAAAAAATCAATCAATATGACAATAATTTAATAATAGTAGTTTATGCAACAAGTTGCAAAAAGAGGATTTTTTCAGCACGAGTCGTACATTTATCCAACGAGGTTCACCGAGTTGGATAAATACGAAGAGTGCTGAAAATATCAAGTTTTGCAACGAGTTTCATAAAATATTTTTTTCAATTCCAAAACACACACACTGAGTGAAATTTTATGTCAAATTTTCATGTATTTTGTCAATAAATCGTTTAAATCAAAAAAAAATTTGAAAAGTGTTCAACTTTTCAGCACCCGTTTGAGTGCTAAGAAGTAAAACTTTTCAGCATTTATTTTGAAAAGTGTTGCTATTCGATTCTGTTATTTTTGGTACAGAAAAGTAGGCTTTTTCGTCGTTCAAGAATGACAGGAAAAATAAATAGTTTCACGATGGAATTGCAAAAAATGTTATTTTTCGGTACTAGTGTTGAAAAGTTCATATTTTAAGCACCCATTTCAGTGCTGGAAAGTTCTGAAATATTATTTTTTTTTAATATTAAAATATTTTCAGAATATTTTTTTGGTGGCTGGAAACTTTCTATGTAATTTATTCCCAGTCATAACAAATTCTCTGCTTCACAAACCTTAAGACCAAGCGCTCTTATCTTAAAACTCATCCATCCATACCCAAAAACTGTTTCCATTCCAAGATTTAGTTAAAGGACACTCCACCCATAACCTGCTAGCCACTGCCTGACTGGCAGCACTTCCGCCCCGGGAGGGACCTTCCCTGGACCATGACAATCATCAAGCCAGCCTCATTCACATTTCGTGTGCCTATGTCATCATGCAGGCAGGCAGTAACTCCTCAACGATACACAGAACGCTCTGCTTGGCCCTAGGATAATGACCACGGCTCCAGGACTTGGGACCTGGGCCCGGGGAATGCTCGAGCGGAGATGAAACCGAGCGTACTGTTCCGTTGAAAGAGGCCAATAAAAGTTTTTTTTTTCTGGGATTCCTTTTTTTCTACGACGGAACTGGCCGTTGGCACTGGTTTTCATCGGTCCTCCGAGAAGAATAGGCCCGTTGCGCACGAACCGGAAGGACCGCAGAAAAAAAGGAAGAAGGAGCTGCCTTTTGGTCCCATTGTTCTCGGACGTATTGTTTGTCCGCAGGCTCAACCGGCCGGCAGGCCGGGAGGAAATTGATAAACTTTTTCTGCTGCTCAAAACGGAATGACCATCGCGGAAAGGGGCACCGCTCGAGTGTGGCCCTTTGGCAGCTCGTCCGTCAACTATCGAGGACGGACGCAACTTTTGCCATTTGAATGTTGCGGGGAAAATGTTTCCAAGAAGTTACGGTTGCTGGCTAGCGGGGGGACAAATTGGTGTGGAGTGATCCACTTAGAAGCATGGTTTGTGTAAATTTTGAAAAAGTTCTGGATTATTGAAGATTTGTGGATTTGTGGATTTGAAGATTTGAAGATTTGATTATTTTTAATTAAACAATTTCAAAATTTGTATACTTGGAAAATTGAAGATTGAAAATATTTAATAATTTTGTTTGTTTGTTTTTAATGTTTAACAGATGACAATTATTTCAGTACTTTAAATACTCTTTATTTTGTACAATACCACTAAGAAAAAGTTGAGTTATGTCCTCTTGAGGGGGTCGCTGCATTAGAGGAAAAAAAACTTTTCTACTTCTCTGACTAAACTCGTTTCCTCCTACTTTATGAATTCCCTCCAAGCCCGTAGCTAGAGCAAACTGCCATAAGGTGATAAAGGATGAAACGCAATTTTCTTGCACGAAATGAAAGCGCTTTTGTTTATTCTGTCACTTGATTACGGCCAGCTAGGCCCACGGATAAGCTCGTCGGGGGACAAAGTTTTATTCCATTGCCGGCCTTTTTTTTAATACTCCGCGAAAATAAGCCGGCGGAAAATGATTAAAGTAAATTGAAGGTGGGGGGATGAGAGGGGTGGATTTAGGAGGGAGGTCCTACGCAAAAAAAATGAGATGCGATTAGGCGGACAGTGATTGAATTCTGCTGAAAAATTACTGTTTTCAAAAGTTAATTTCGAGTGGACAAACTTTGCAAGATGGACAAAAAAGTTATTTGTGATTAACGGGTGAAAGTTGTTTTTGGAGAAAATTAAATTTAAAAGTTTTGAAAGTCATTTTGGGGTGCATATCCATCTGCTGTGTGGTCTTAAGAACCGGTTTAAAAAGTTAAATAAAAAATATTAATTTGAATTTGATCAGAAACCACTCCAACACAACAAAATCCAATCTCCCACCAAACACTCCTCAGTCCACTCAAAGCAATCGATTTGATGGCACCATTGACGGTGGTTCCAGTGGTCGATTAAGATAGGAAATGGTCCCGTGTTTCCACATCGAGTGTGACAACTCGAACCTATCGAAGACCCAGACCTCCCAGAGTCAGCTCTCAATAGCCATCAGTCCATGTCGGCTGCGGTATCTTTCTCAAGTGGGTTCCAATGACACCCCCGGTTGTATCCGATTTTGGTATGCGGAGGCCGGCCACCTTAACCGGGTAGAGCTCAGCTTCGATACGATACGGCCGATTGAGGAACCGTTTTTTTTTTTTGCTATCTTATTGAGCTAAAACCAAAGTCACGTCCCACCAGCTGGGGACCTGACCACCGACCGCTGGAAGCCCGCCGCCAACGTAAACAAACACACTGGAGCTAGAAATTATCACCCTTCAGAATCGTAGTGGAGGTTCTTCCGATTTTCGGAAGGAAGTGTCAACAAAAGAGGGATAGGAAAAGACAAAAGCAAAAAAAAAGGCAAGTGGGTGCAAAAATAAATAACAAGTAGATCAGGAATGTCTGATAGGGATTGGATGTAACGGGCAGGACCAGGTGGACACCTTGGAGAATGACAGTCAGTGGTTGTCAAATTGATGTATAGCAAGTAATGGAAGTTAATTCTGATAAGAGCAAAACTTAAAATGAAAAACTAACATAATCCACTTATGTGTTTGGTGCCTTCTTCACTTCTTACTAAAAATTGGTCATTTTAAAGATCAGGACAACATTGAATATAACACCAAACATGGCTTTTGGTAAGGAACAAACTAAAATCAAATAATCTGTCTTCGAAAAACCAAATAAATACCACTTAAGTGGTCCAAACTTGAAACAGGGTTGCCAGATCTTCAAATTTTAAGAATTATTTTCAGGGAATGAGTCAGATGCTGAATCCGGACAATGTTTATATGCAGATAAGTGAGATCCGGCTTCGAAAAGTCACATAAATATTACTTAAATGACCATAACTTCAAACAGGGTAGCCAATCTTCTGCACTCGTTTGCAAAGACTTTTGATTACCTTCAAAACGATGCATAATGTGATAATTTTAAATGTGGAACCGTTTAGTGAACATTCGGATTTATGCAAAAACAGATTTTTATACACAACATTATTGGAAGTTCATAGCGATCCGAGTCGAGTGCTATCTGTTTGACCAAAATTGGTGCACACATACACGCACAAAGACATTTGTTCAGTCCTTGATTCTTAGTCGATAGGTATACATGAAAGTGGGTTTACGAGTTTTCTGTAAGAAGTTCATTCTTAGAACAGGATTATAGCCTTACCTCAGTGATGAAAGCAAAAATCGTATGAAAGGAATTTAATTCATGAAAAAATCAATCAATGAATAGCAAATTCGTTGTCATAACACAGCAATATGAAACCAGTTAATTTTCTTATAAACATAACATTTTGCAAACAACTGGATTATTAAACTATTTTTAAATCTGTATCTTGAGATTTTTTTCATTGGTTTGCAGTCATCAAATTTGCCAAGAAAAATATATATACAAAATTGGATGGTATGATTGACTTTTAAAATATTGTTTTAAATTCCGTTTAAAATTCCATTGTTTGTTTCGATTGAAATAACATATCGTTATTTTAAGATGTATTTCTGCAAAAATATCGAAAAACTAAATTTTATTTTATTTCTCTTTATTTTCAAATTTATATTAGACAGCAAACTGTTTAAAAAAGTCTCGCAAAAAAAATGAGACTAAATTCAGAGCGTTTTCAAATCATTCTTAATGTTTTACTCAATATTCGTCCAATTTAAAAAAAAAAAATATTAAAAAAATAAGAATTTGTTGATCGATCACAAATCGAGCTACATTTTTTGTCATGTTGTAGAGAAAAAAAACCGCAAGTTTTGATCCCCCAGAGAAGTACATGCAGAAAATTTGCAGGCTTATGATTACAGCCATGCCTCGGTTTAGCACCGTATATGGGGAATGCAAAACCAAGGCGTGCATTACTGGAGCACAGAGCTTATGGGATTTTGGCTATATGGGAGACACTAGTTCTAATCCTATGAAAAATCATCCAAACTTCAAAAAATTATAGTGTTTTGGAATCGGGATGATGTCAGCTATCCATTGCAGGTTTTAATTACATGAAAATTTTCACAATAATACGTATTTTTCCTGTATTTTGAGAATGCATTTTTTGACAAACAAAAAAACTCAAAATATTTGTTATTGTAATATGTATATCAAATGATCATGTTTTTGTCATACATTTAGAATGTCATACAACTTTTTTGAAAATACTGAACATTTTAACAAAACTTCAAATTTTCGAAAAAATACGCAAACTTTCAGTTTTTTTCAATATTGGCACCAAATGTGGGTCTCGTGGCGCAGGGGTAGCGGCTTCGGCTGCCGATCCCGATGATGCTATGAGACGCGGGTTCGATTCCCGCCTTATCCACTGAGCTTCTATCGGATGGTGAAGTAAAACGTCGGTCCCGGTTTCTCCTGTCTCGTCAGAGGCGCTGGAGCAGAAATCCCACGTTAGAGGAAGGCCATGCCCCGGGGGGCGTAGTGCCAATAGTTTCGTTTTTTACCAAATGATTGAGATTTTTTCATACATTTCGAATGTGATAACATCATTTTTTATAAATACACAGCATTTCCACAAAAATACGTATTTTTTTGAAAAATACTCAAAATTTCACAGGATCGAATGACCCATAGGGTTAAATTTCCCCTTATAAATGAAAAACAGCAAAAACAACTCAAAATTTATTAATGAATTTTGCAATATGGGTATCAAATAATCCGGACTTTTACGTGCATTTAAAATGTAACAACAACATTTTTTGAAAATACTTAAAATTTTGACAAAACTACGTATTTTCGCAAAAAAAATCTCAAAATTTCAGTTTTTCACAATATGGGTATCAAATGATCGGAATTTTGTCATACATTTAGAATGTAATTAATTTAATTTAATTAAATTTTGAGTGTTTTTTTTAATATTAGTTTTGTGAAAATTTTGAGTATTTTCATAAAATTATGGGTAATTCTCCGCCAACTAACACAGCAGTTGCCCCGACCCCTTTTGGATTTGCGTGAAACTTTGTCTTAAGGGGTAACTTTTGTCCCTGATCACGAATCCGAGGTACATTTTTTTATACCTCGTGACGGAGGGGCGGTACGGCCCCTTTCTTTTTTAACATGCGAAAAAAAGTGTGTGTTCAATAATTTGAAGCCTGCAACGGTGATGAGATATAACTTAATGTAAAATTAGACGCCCAATTTGTTGGCTTACTCAGAATTCCGAAAAAAAAAATTATTTATTTTTCATCGAAAAAAAAACACTAAAAATGTTTTAAAAATTCTCCCATTTTCCGTTATGCGAATGTAGAAAAAATTGGAATGTGTATTTTTAAGGGAAATATAATGTATTTTTTGAATCTACATTGACCCAGAAGGGTAAATTTTTCATGTTACAATTTGTGAATCAAGACATACATTTCAAAAGGGCGTAATATGAAAATTTTCAAAATTAAAAAAACTTTTCGAAAATTGATTATTTGTGAAAAAAAAAACTTTAAAATAAGTTGAAAATATTTTTTCCGTTTACCTTTTTTTCAATAGCCCTCATCAATAACTATATTTTTGTCGAAGACTCCAAATCGAGAAGTTTCCTACATTACGATGCTATAGATTTTTGCGGCAAACTTTTAGAAGCATTAATTAAAAATTTTAAGCTTGAAAACTTGAACATGTTGATAACTAAACAGTCCAAAAGGCTAATAATAACTGATAATATGTGTTTAAAAAATCAAATTTACTGTAATTGTTGTTTTATAAGCTATTTTTGACAAAATTAAAAAAATTGTATGCAAATGTATGTATGTAAAAATGATGTAAAAAGTGCGCTAATAAAAAGGCATCTCAAACAGAACACAGAAGAATCGATCTGTTCACAGAAATTTAATTTTTGTTTGGAAGTATTTTGTTGCTTAAGCAAAAGTTTTGCGACTAATTACACAACTCTCTTCCCAGAATATTCCTCAGAAGGGTTGAAATTATTAAAACATTAAAGAGCAATTTGGAAGAGGCCCCCGCTACATTTAATCACCTACCATTCCCAGAATCAATATTATTACGAATTCAATCTGCCCAACTTTAGCAACAGCGATCAAAGCTATCAATTTGCTCAAAAAACCGCAGCAGCAGAAGTTGGCCCCGAAAAAATGAGGTCAAAGAACACAGCCTTGGCAACCGCTGAAATAGATCCCACAGCAGCCATCACTTTACTCCGTCCTACCCTCCCCCAAAATCCTAGTGGGTCGTAAACTGATGGATGAGCCGGTTCCGTCTGATGTTTTGACTGTCCCGTCCCGCACCACCACTCTCCAAGACCCTCGAAGAAGGACGACCCAAAGCAGAGTGAGACTTCCTCAGCTTCATCACTTCTCGAAGGGTCGAAGGGATCAGGAAATGGGATATTGATCGAAAATCTTCCGCTGACGGAAGTGAATTTTTCATCGATGTAATCTAGGGCGCAGAGTAATAGGTCAGGCCCGGGGAACACAACTTCCCCCGCCTCGACTCTAGTTTACCTTCTGAGGAAGAATGAAAAAAGGGGTTTCCATGAGTGAGCGTGGATGTGTGTGTGTGTGTTTGTGTGATATCGACATCAAATTGATTGGAATTGGATGATGAATAACCCCCGTGGGATAGAGAAAAAAAAAGTCCGGAAAAGATGGAAACTTATCGAATGTTGGTGGATTCTGCTGGAAGGAAAGTGTGTAATCTATTACTGGGGGCGCGTGTTTGTGATGCCGTTGCTGCTGAGTTTGATCGTTTTTCATTATTAGGGAAATTGTTTCTGAATATTTGAGATTGGACATGATGGGAATTAAAATAAGAGTACCTTTTAGCAACATTTAAAGTAATTAGAGTTTTTATACTTTTAAGTTATTTCCTGACCGGCTAAAAATTCTAATCAAATTTCTGTTACAATTTTGTTACAATTTTTGTTACAATTTTTGTTCCAATTTCTGATTCTTTTCCAATTTATGTACTTATTTTTATTAAAGTTAAAATTAAAATTTATGTTTCAATTTCTGTCTAATATTTTATTCAAATTCTGTTAAAATTAATGTTATAATTTCTGTTCCAATTTCTGTTTAAATTATGTTCCAATATCTGTTCAAAATTTTGTTACAATTTCTGTTCGAATATCCGAAAAAAAAATCTGCAAAAAAATCTGTTCAAATTTCTGTAAACAATTTTGTTCGAAATTCCGTAAAAGAAAACCTGTTTCAATTTATGTTCCAACTTATGCTCTATTTTCTGTTTAAATTTATGTTCAAATTTCTGTTCAAATTATTGCTTAAATTTCTGTTCAATTTTCAGTTCAAATTTATGTTCAAATATCTGTTTAAATTTCTGTGATTAGTGCGCTGACCGCGGGGACGCGCTGTCTTGTTTTTGCATGCTCATTTTCATTTCTTTTGTGTCGCTGTTTGTGTGCTTGGGTGCGTGGTTATTATATAAAGGGGTAATTCTCCGCCAACTCACACAGCAGTTGCCCCGACCCCTCTTCGATTTGCGTGAAACTTTGTCCTAAGGGGTAACTTTTGTCCCTGATCACGAATCCGAGGTCCGTTTTTGATATCTCGTGACGGAGGGTGGTACGACCCTTCCATTTTTGAACATGCGAAAAAGAGGTGTTTTCAATAATTTGCAGCCTGAAACGGTGATGAGATAGAAATTTGGTGTCAAAGGACTTTTATGTAAAATTAGACGCCCGATTTGATGGCGTACTCAGAATTCGAAAAAACGTATTTTCATCGAAAAACACTAAAAAGTTTTAAAAATTCTCCCATTTTCCGTTACTCGACTGTAAAATTTTGGAACATGTCATTTTATGGGAAATTTAATGTACTTTTCGAATCTACATTGTCCCAGAAGGGTCATTTTTCATTTAGAACAAAATTTTTCATTTTAAAATTTCGTGTTTTTCTAACTTTGCAGGGTTATTTTTTAGAGTGTAACAATGTTCTACAAAGTTGTAGAGCAGACAATTACAAAATTTTGATATATATACATAAGGGGTTTGCTTATAAACATCACAAGTTATCACGATTTTACGAAAAAAGTTTTAAAAAGTTGGTCGTCATCGATCATGGCCGTTCATGGTCACCCGCGACAGACACGGACGACGAAACAAAGAGAAACGCAAAAGTAACTTTTTCAAAACTTTTTCGTAAAATCGCGATAACTTGTGATGTTTATAAGCAAACCTATGTCTATATATCAACATTTTTGTAATTGTCTGCTCTACAACTTTGTACAACATTGTTACACTCTAAAAACAACCCTGCAAAGTTAGAAAAACACGAAATTTTAAAATAAAAATTTTGTTCTAAATGAAAAAATGACCCTTCTGGGACAATGTAGATTCGAAAAGTACATTAAATTTCCCATAAAATGACATGTTCCAAAATTTTTACAGTCGAGTAACGGAAAATGGGAGAATTTTTAAAACTTTTTAGTGTTTTTCGATGAAAAATACGTTTTTCGGAATTCTGAGTACGCCATCAAATCGGGCGTCTAATTTTACATAAAAGTCCCTTTGACACCAAATTTCTATCTCATCACCGTTTCAGGCTGCAAATTATTGAAAAACACCTCTTTTTTCGCATGTTCAAAAATGGAAGGGGTCGTACCGCCCCTCCGTCACGAGATATCAAAAAACGGACCTCGAATTCGTGATCAGGGACAAAAGTTACCCCTTAGGACAAAGTTTCACGCAAATCGAAGAGGGGTCGGGGCAACTTTTCCCGATTTCGTGTGAGTTGGTAGAGAATTACCCAAAGGTAAAGGGATTTTATTAAATAATCATTATATTGCATTATTATATTCAATTGATTATATAACCACACTATATTTTACACTTAACACATTATACAAAACACATATGAAACTGTAAACTGGAGCGTTTGGTACGGTATGTCCGCGCATCCTTCCTTCCCTGTAGATTCTGTGAAATGTGATCCGTTCTCAGAATCCTCTCTGTGGTAAACACAACGTAGTAGGGCTGGCCGCTTTAATTTTTGCAATACATTTTCGAGTGTTCTCGGATGTACTGCAATTATTAATAATGACACGAAAAGTGCTTGGGGCGTAATCTAATCACAAGACTTTCCAGCATGCTTCCATTGGACTGGCTGCGTTTGTGTTAGATTAGATTAGATTATATTAGAAATATCTGTTTAAATTTTTGTTCAAATTTCTGGTAAAATCTCTTTATAAATTTCTGTTCAAATTTCTAATCAAATTTCTACCAAATTTCTGTTCTAATTCCTGTTCAAATTTCTGTTCGAATTTCTGTTCAATTCATTGCTCAAATTTCTGTTCAAATTTCTATTCAAATATCTGTTTAAATTTCCGTTCAAATTTCTGATAAAATTCTGTATAAATTTCTGTTCAAATTTCTAATCAAATTTGTGTTCTAATTCCTGTTCAAATTTCTGTTCGAATTTCTGTTCAAATTATTGCTTAAATTTCTGTTCAAATTTATATTCAAATTTCTGTTCCAATTTCTGTTCAACTTTCTGTTCAAATATCTTTTCAAATTTCTGTTCAAATTTCTGTTCAAATTTCTGGTCAAATTTCTGTTCAAATTTCTGTTCAAGTTTCTGTTCAAATTTCTGTTCAAATTTCTGTTCAAATTCCTGTTTAAATTTCTGTTTGAATTTCTGTTTAAATTTTTATATACAATTGTTTAAATTTATGTTTAAAAATTTCTTCAAATTTTTTATTAAATTTCTGCTCAAATTTCTTTATAAATTTTTATTTAAATTTCTGTTTAAATTTCTGTTCAAATTTCGGTTTAAATTTCTGTTCAAATTTCTGTTCAAATTTTTGTTTAAATTTCTGTTCAAATTTCTGTTTCAATTTCTGTTCAAATTTCTGTTCAAATTTCTGCTAAAATTTTTGTACAAATTTTTGTTCAAATTTCTGTTCAAATTTCTGTTCAAATTTCTGTTCCAATTTCTGTTCAAATTTCTGTTCAAATTTCTGTTCGAATTCCTGTTTAAATTTTTGTTTAAATTTTTGTTTGAAGTTCTGTTTAAATTTTTATATACAATTGTTTAAATTTATGTTTATTTTTTATTAAATTTCTGCTCAAATTTTTTTATAAATTTTTATTTAAATTTCTGTTTAAATATCTGTTAAAATTTGTGTTTAAATTGCTTTTAAATTTCGGTTAAAATTTCTGTTAAAATTTCTGTTAAAATTTCTGTTAAAATTTCTTTTAAAATTTCTGCTTAAATTTTATTTTCATTTCTGTTTAAATTTCTGTTTAATTTTCTGTTTGAATATCTGTTAAAATTTCTGTTAAAATTTCCGTGCAAATTTGTGTTCAAATTTGTGTTCAAATTTGTGTTCAAATTTCTGTTAAAATTTCTGTTCAAATTTCTGTTCAAATTTCTGTTCAATTTTTGTTCAAATTTCTGTTCAAATTTCTTTTAAAATTTTTGTTCAAATTTTTGTTCAAATTTATTTTTAAATTTCTTTTTAAATTTCTATTCAAATTTGTGTTTAAATTGCTTTTTAGGTTTTTCTTTTAAAATTTCTGTTTAAATTTCTGTTCTAATTTTCATTTTCATTTCTGTTCAATTTTCTGTTTAAATTTATGTTTAATTTTCTGATTAAATTTTTGTTTAATTTTTACGTTTCAATTTCTGTTTAAATTTCTTTTGAATTTCTTTTTAAATTTCTGTTTAAATTTCTGTTTAAATTTTTGTTCAAATTACTATTCAAATTTTTTCTTAAATTTATGTTTTAATTTCTGTTCAAATTTGTTTTTAAATTTCTGTTTAAATTTCGTTTTAAATTTCTGTTAAAATTTCTGTTTAAAGTTCTGTTGAAATTTCTATTTAAATTTCTGTTCAAACTTCTGTTCAATTTTTTTGTTAAAATTTATGTTAAAATTTCTGTTCAAATTTCATTTAACATTCATGTTTAAATTTCTGTTCAAATTTCTTTTCAAATTTGTGCTTAAATTGCTTTTTAAATTTCGGTTAAAATTTCTGTCAAAATTCCTGTTAAAATTTTCATTTAAATGTCTATTCAATTTTCTGATTAAAATTCTGTTTAATTTTCTGTTTAAATTTCTGTTTAAATTTCTGTTTAAATTTCTGTTTAAATTTCTGTTTAAATTTCTGTTTAAATTTCTGTTTAAATTTCTGTTTAAATTTCTGTTTAAATTTCTGTTTAAATTTCTGTTTAAATTTCTGTTTAAATTTCTGTTTAAATTTTTGTTTAAATCTCTGTTTAAATTTCTGTTTAAAATTCTGTTTTAATTTCTGTTTGAATTTCTGTTTAAATTTCTGTTAAAATTTCTGTTAAAATTTCTGTTTAAATTTCTGTTTAAATTTCTGTTCAAATTTCGGTTCAAATTTCTTTCAAATTTCTGCTTAAATTTTCGTTTAAATTTTTATTTAAATTTCTGTTGAATTTTTTTTCAGTTTAATTCAGATTTTTATTTTGATTTCTGATTAAACTTCTGTTTCAAACACATTTCTTTTTTAAATTTCTCTTGAAATGTGTGTTTAAATTTATGCGATCCAATTTTTGAAGAAATTTCAGTTCAATTTCAGTTCACTTTCAGTTTGTTTTGCCTTCCTCACTGAGGTAAGGCTATAATCCTGCTCTGAAAATGAACTTTTTATTAACAGCTCCTAGACCCACCTTCATGTATACATATCGACTCAGAATCGAAAATTGAACAAATGTCTGTGTGTGTGTATGTGTGTGTGTATGTGTGTGTGTATGTGTGTGTGTATGTATGTATGTGACCAAAATTCTCACTGAGTTTTCTCAGCACTGGCTGAACCGATTTTGATCGAATCAGTTGCATTCGACTTGGTTTAGGGTCCCATACATCGCTATTGAATTGTTTGAAGTTTGGATAAGTAGTTCAAAAGTTATGTATAAAAATGTGTTTTCACAAATACTCGGATCTCAATTATATGTATGTAAACGATGTCCGGATCCATCATCCGACCCATCGTTGATTAGGTAATTGAAAGGCCTTTCCAATCAGTCCTAGACATTGAAGATCTGGCAACCCTGTCTCGAGTTATGACCACTTAAGTGATATTTATGTACTTTTTTGAAGCCGGATCTCACTTAAATGTATGTAAACTATGTCCGGATCCATCATCCGACCCATCGTTGGTTAGGTAATTGAAAGGCCTTTCCAATGAGTCTAAATTGTTGAAGATCTGGCAACCCTGTCTCGAGTTATGACCACTTAAGTGATATTTATGTACTTTTTTGAAGCCGGATCTCACTTAAATGTATGTAAACTATGTCTGGATCTATCATCCGACCCATCGTTGGTTAGATAATTGAAAGGCCTTTCCAATGAGTCCAAGATATTGAAGATCTGGCAACCCTGTCTCGAGTTATGACCACATAAGTTATACATTGTGTTCTTTTTTTCTGGATCTAAAAAAATGATGAAACCACTCATATACCCATTTTTGGTAAAAAGTGAGGAAGGCATCAACC